>NW_006383015.1:3106597-3112639 GCF_000327345.1 Myotis davidii | reverse complement strand
CTGACCATTTCTAATTGAATTTCTATTAAGCAAATAATGGAAAAGAATGTATTTGTAATATGGGTTAGATTAAATGATAAATTATATTGTTCTCCTGTATAAGGAAATAATTATGTGATCCAATCTTATAGCCTCTACTGAATCTTAAATCAAACCAAAAGCCAAAGAAGTATTATAGTTGTGTCCTTGGCTGCTGATGGGCCATTCTGTAAAGATTTTTTGAGTTTTTTAAGTATCTGTAGTCATATTTGTCTGTCATAGACCAAAGATAGTCATATCTTTATACAATAGTCATTATCATCAAGGTATTAATGTATCTATTGGGATCAGTTAGTCATCAATCCCTTGAATCTTCTGCTCATTTCTTATAATGCACAACCCATAAAAATTTGAATTTATTTTGGTCTTTCCTACTGAATCTAATTATCTGTCTTTCTGCACATGCTTATGAAGGAAGTAAGGGAGAAATATTTATCCTATTTTTGATAAAGTCCATTAGATCAACAAAACTACTATCTGACTAAAATGTCTCAAAGCACTGTGTTGGTGACCCACCAAATATGTGACACAGAAAATACTGTCTTTTAAGAGCAATCAGACTCAGTTACTTAGAAATTAAAAGAAAAACAACAAAAATGATACAAAATACCTGCTAATTTTTTCACACTTCATAATGGACTAATTCGTTTCATATCCATTATTTTATTTAACTTTCATAGTAAATTTTGAAGATGTTATTAATATGCATTTTAAGTGGGAAAATATTATTTGCTAGAATTTTCAAAAAGTCATTGTACAGGAACAAAAAGTACTTGAATAGCGCTTTAGGGAGTGGATGGGAGATGGGAAAAGGGGAAAGGACATTCTGGTGGAAAATAATGTAGAAATAATCATATCTTTCCAAGAAGAAAGAGCCAATATAACTAAAAGCAAATGAGCGGCATTTGTATTTATTCTAAAAGTAAACAGTGGGAAAATTATAACAGAGAGAGAGAAATAGAAAATTATTCATTGTGTATTTATGTGCCATTATATACACTATCAGCTTCTAGATTTCTGCACTGATACATGCCAGGCATGGAAGAATAGTAAAGAACATTTTTTTCTATTCTATTCAGTAGTAATATTTTTTTAAATCAAGATAATGTGATGCACAAATGTTACTAATTGCTCTGACTGACATTTGTGATTCAACAAATTAAATACTCTTGTCACCTTAGTGCCTAAAATGTGGTGTCCTGTCACTGAAAGAATAGAACCAACCCCCCCAAAATTGCATTTAATACCTATCTGCCATATTTTTAATTTATCAAAAAGCATGCTGTTATAAATACAGCCATCAAACATTTGCATTTTCAACAAGATTTCTTCTGAGAGCAAATTGGAAATATTTAAAACTTCACTTTAAATTTTAATTCTGAGTTGGCATTTATGCGTTTAGGGTATCCATGCAATACACAGAGAGTAAAATACATATGTTTTTGTTTAAACATGAAAATTGAAAGTAAGCTAGAATTATAGAAGGAACTGCCTAATATTGTCCTCCTAAAGATAAATGATTTTCATTATAAAATATTACAGCTTTAATGATATTTTTATACAGAGGAAAATAAATCATTCAGTCAAATTCCACCACCCAGATGCGGTGACTGATTTCCGCTTTAGATATTTCCTTCTGATCTTTAGATATGGCCCTGTTCTTTGCATGGTTATACCTGACTGGAATTAGTGAACATAGAATTATATGTTTTTGCACAAATGTGTGTGTGTATGTGTGCTACTTAAATAAGTTACATTACTATTTAGTTAGTTAAATGTTTATATTTTGTTTACTGCAATAAATTCAATTTGAGTTTTCAAAACTATTTCAATGCACTCTATACCACTACAGACCATAATGAAATAGGAATCACATTGCATGCATTTTATTACCATGATCTACTTGTTGGAGGGGAAGGGGTGGTGAAACATAGGTCATGCAGTTAATTAGACTAAATTTTTCCCAGTTACTTCAAAAGGTTTACATTCAGGAGAAAGCAATTGCAGCAAAGAGAGTCTGTGAGAAGCATCTACCTCAGGCACTTACACTGCAACTGGAAGCCCAAATATTGACTTCTGAGTCATGAGGGGATTTCTTATCCACTATTTACTTTAAAATTAAAATTTGGTAAAGAAGCTTACCCTGATATGTTTGTTTAAGGGCAAATGTCATTTTCCTGATTGAGATCCTATGATAAATGAATGCCAGAGATAGACCTTAGAAAAGAAAAAAAGAAAAAAAATATATATATATATATTTCAGGGCCAGTACTATCAATATGTTTATTCTAATAGTTTTCTCATATTAGACTTGAAATTTATTTAATATGAGAACTCTGTCATATTTATTTTAGTGTCCCTCAGAATACCAGGTATATTAATATTATCATGCATTCAAAAATCTATTGAATTGAGTAACTTTCCAATGGAATCTACTTACCTGTATAAATACTCAGTTGGTAAATTAGACTTGAAATGATAGTGTTACTGAATCTTGGCTGCATCTTAAACGTTCTGTTAATTCATTTGCATTGTCTTTGTTCAAGTATTTTACAGTCCATAGCTTTCTTTTCAGCCATAATGCAAACATATTTAAACAGTGAAACGTGAAGTCCTTCATGAGTATTTTTTTGACTTTCATAAGAACTGAGTTATTAAACTTGTTAGTTGATAAAATGGAGGAAATGTCTTGGGATAAGAGCTATCTTTCTGGATGCCAATCTGATGATTCTGTCATTCTCTGCCTACAACATATTACATTTATTATAAAACCAAATTCCTCAAAATGTCACCCTGGAGGCTTTGTGAGATGACACCTGACTACATGTACTATCTTTACCTCCAATCAACCTACCTCTTTCAACAACATTGGCTGTCTTTCTAATCCTGCAATATCTCAACTCTGTGACATGTGAGAACTTTTCATTCCCTGTCCTATCTGCCCTGAACACTTATCCTTTGATTAGTCCTGTAATTGACTCCATAGTCCTGTAGGTCTTGGGTGAAATATCGCCATCTGATCTAAAGTAGCTCCTCACCAGAGTTGTTTGTTGTCACATCACCTTTTAATTTATACTTTTATAAGACTTCTCCTGATGATAATCGTATTCATTGGCTATCCCCTCCAAAAAAGTGTAAATTCCATGGGAACCTTTTTCTACCATTTTCTCTGATAGACAGAAGAACCTGAATGAATAAACAAGTAAAATGCAAAAATGTATAACATTTAATAACTTAATATAAGCAACAGATTAATTTGAAGAGGAGATGTAATTTGGTGGCCCTTTATTTTTTGTTTATCTAAAACAAATTGCTAGATTGTCTTCCATGTTGTGAGCCAGCCAAACTGTATTATTATTAGCAATTTAGACTCTGAGACATATGAAGTTAGGAGATTTTCCAAAGCTAATGATAGGAATGAAAAAAAGAGAGATCTTTGCACTTTGCACTTTGTTTTTACTAAAAGAAAAAATAACTAAAATATGTTTTTAAATTTTTTGAATGTAGGTAGGTGTCTTATGATAGCAAGTATTTTTTATATTGATTTTGACAATTAGCTTGAGCAGAAGTTCATAAGTTTGGAAGGTTGTTGGGAAGTTGTTACATCCAGTGAGTAGAAAAAAAATAATTCAAACAATATATAAAAACCTTGTTAAAATAAATATTAGGAGACCATAAAAATAACAGTAGTATTTCATTTTATATGAATTTCAG
Organism: Myotis davidii; assembly: GCF_000327345.1. Classification (NCBI taxonomy): domain Eukaryota; kingdom Metazoa; phylum Chordata; class Mammalia; order Chiroptera; family Vespertilionidae; genus Myotis; species Myotis davidii. The sequence continues at coordinate 3,108,886 of NW_006383015.1, read as the reverse complement.
TGAGCTTAACAAGTCTAAATGTTGAACTTTGAAGAATTTTTACTATGTGCATGATTCTAATAGAATCTACCCCACTTCAAAGGAAATTGGTGAAAATAATTTCAGATAAAATAAGGATATTTGTGATCTTAGTACACAGTGCTGTAATAATTGACATTTCATAGACATGCTGAATGCTTCTTGCTATTCTTTGAAAACTTCATATCATAATGTACCATTCAGTCTGTGTACATTTTAAAATCAGAATATTTACCAATTTGCTTTTTAAAACGTGGTACAGGCTAAGGAATAGTGATAGCCTCCTTTTGCTTAATACAAACTTAGAATCCAGATTTTAGAGCTGAAAAGAATCACAGAAATCCCATACTCTAGCCCATCATTATATGAAGGCTGCAACGGAGGCTAATTTAAATTGACCAGCTTAGGATCTGGAGAATAGTTACTGGCAGAGCTAAAGCCAAAATTCAAGTCTTATATATTCACTCCAAAACTCTTTGTGAGGTGTTACACTATCTACTTCGACTTGATATATTATGTTTGTTAGCACAACGGATTCTCTAAATAGGTCGAACAAGCCTTTATTTGGGACGGACAGATTAGCTGAGAGAAGACAAAAAGGATCCCAGCAGGTTCAGATGAAAAATTGATAGGAGCCACCATCTAGTAAGTCTGATACTGACTCAGTGTGAGATGTACAGATGACAGCAACCAACCCTCTAAAATATTTATATGAGGTTGGGGGAGGGAGGGCGAGTTATAGCCTAGCAAAAGCAGGAAAGTATATAATGGGTAATTATTATTAAGAATTCCAGGGCACGTTAGTTTTCTGTCAGTAAATTGATTTTACTCAGCATTCCTGACTGGATAATTTGTTTGTCTTGCCTGCATATGTTATTTTGTTGAATTATCATAATTATATGCGTGAAGCAGTTTTCTTTAAAGTGTAGGGACTTTGCCTACTTCTGTTAATTTATGGTTTAATAGCAACCACAACAAAAATAGCAAATATTTATAGGGTGCTAAATATATGCCTGCTACAAATTAGCATTATTTAACACTTTACATACTTTAATTCCTTTAAATGCTTTAGACATTTCCAAATATATTACACAATTGCCACAAAACTTATGAGTTTGGTGCTTTTATTTTCTCCATTTTACAGGTGAGAAAACTAAGGAAGATATACTAAGTTGTAGAGCAGAATAAACTCTGGGAATAATATTCTCAATCATTTTTTAAATATGTTAAATTAGGTACTGGCTGGTGTTGGTCAGTGGTTAGAGCCTCGCCTCAAGCCAGAGGTCAAGGATTAGATTCCCAGTCAAGGACACGTACCTGGGTTGGGACTTAGCTCCCTGCCCCTGGTTGGGGCGTGTGCAGGAGGCAACCAGTGGGTGTGTCTCTCTCCCAGCTATGTTTCTCTGTCTCTCTTTCCCCCCCTCTCCCTACCCCTCTCTCTGAAAAGCAATGGAAAAAAATATCCACAGGTGAGGATAAGAAAAATAAATAATAATGCTAATACACATGTCTAGCTAGACATACAATAATAAAATGTGTAAAATTAGCTTTTGAAAAAAGAGGCTTGACACGTTAGCCAAAATTAAGAGAAAAGGTTGCATTCCAAACTGATACTTTCTGCTGATATTGGCAGGATTTTTGCTGCTCTAATAGTTCCTGCTTAATGGACAAATTGCTTTAAGTACACATATGCTACCATGGCAGTAGGATAAAGATATTTAGCACTTTCGTTCTCATCTGTGATGATTCCAGTGCTGCCTATTTGTACTCTAAATTTAACCTGAAAAATTATAACACTTAAGAAATTACCATAATAAACTTTAAAAAATTACTAATGCATAAAGGGGAGCAATATAGTCATTTATTAAATAAAGCACACTGGAAGCATTCACTATAATGTTGTTATAAAAACAAAGAATAATCAAAACGCATCCTATTGATATGAGAGCCCTCCAGTAAGGAGACTTTCAGTAAAGGGACTATCGCATTTAGCAATAAGTACCATGCATGTATACATACATGCATACATATATAAGGATTTTAATGAATGGTCCATAGCCTCATATAACACTCCCCTTTTTTCAGAGGTTATGCCTGGTAATGAATATTCCTTGAAAGAATCAGCTCCATGGACGGGAGGCCAGGAGGGTGGTGGGGGACACAGAGAAACAAAACACAAAATGAAGATCCCCTTCTAAGATATTGAGAAGCCTCATTATTTTATGTCATATTGCTTTTCTTCAGCCCTTCATCTTAATAAATTACCAGCCC
>NW_006383015.1:3103413-3105909 GCF_000327345.1 Myotis davidii | reverse complement strand
AGCTGCTGCCTGAGAATGCCATCCCCAGGGTTCTCCCTCAGCCCCTCTCCAGATAGCCAGTGTCTCCCTGTAAACATGTAAACATGTAAACATGTAAACATGTCTAGCTAGACATACCAAGAAAAAAGAGAGAGCACTCAAACAAAATTGGAATGAAAGAGACAATACAACTGATACTGCACAAATAAAGGAAATGATAAGAGACTACTATGAAAAATTATATTCCAGTAAATTAGACAACCTAAAAGAAATGAATAAATTTCTGGAAACATCAACTTACCAAGACTGAATCATAAGGAAATAGAAAATCTAAACATAATAAAGGTCATGGATGACAAACCCACAGCTAACATTATCCTTAATGGTGAAAAACTGATCCCTGTCGGGAGAAGTGGCATCTTAACAATATTGAGTCTTCTCAGCCATGGACTCATTGTGTCACTCCATTTGTGTAGACTGTCTGTAATTTCCTCCAGTAATATTTTGTAGTTTTCAATGCACAGGTCTTGTGAATCTTTTCTTAGATTTATTCATATTATTTCACCTGTTGGATACTATTTTAAATGAATCATTTTTGAATTTCACATTCTGATTGATTGATGTTCAATTGATTGATGTTCAATCAATCAGAATTTGAAAACACAACTGAGCCCTGGCTGGTTTGTTCAGTGGTTGAAAACACAACTGAGCCCTGGCTGGTTGTTCAGCCCATGGACTGAAGGATCCCGTGTTCAAGTCGGATCAAGGGCACATACCTGGTACCTCAGTTGCAGGTTGGATCCCTGACCCCTTCAGGGCACGTGTGGGAGGCTACCAATTGATGTGTCTCTCTCATATCAATGTTTTTCTCTCTCGCTCTGTCTCTCCCCTCCCTTCCTCTCTCTTTAAAAAACAACAGGGGGAAAAAAATCCTTGGCTGAGGATTATCAAAAACAAACCAAAAAAACAGACAAACAAAAAACACACAAACAAACAAAACCCCACACAACTGATATTTTAGTAGGATAATTTTATATTCCATGACCTTGCTAAACTGACTTGTTAGTTCTAGTACCTGTTTTATACATCCCATCAGATTTTCTACATAGATGATCATTTCTTCTGCGGAAAAGTTTTACTTCCTTCATTCAACAAAAGAAAATAAAGCTGAGAGCTTTTCCTCTAAGATGAGGAACAAGACAAGTAAAGGTGCCCACTCTCAACCACTTTATCCCAACATAGTACAGGTAGTCCTAGTCAGAGCAAAAGTCAAGATAAAGAAATAAAAGGTACCTAAACTGGAAAAAAAGGAAAAAGTATCTCTATTTGCAATTACATGAGATTATATATAGAAAACCTGAACAACTCCACCAAAAACAAACAAAAAACAACAACACCCAAAACAAAACAAAAACACCACTGTTAGAAGAAATAAACCTATTGTCCATACTAATCAAAGCAATCTACATACTTAATGCAATGCCTATCAAAATTGTAATCACATTTTTATAGAAATAGAGAAAACAATAATAAAATTTATATAAAACCACAAAAACTCTGAATAACCAAAGAAATTTTGAGAAAAGCAAAGCTAAAAGTATCATGCTTCCTGATTTTAAAAATATTACAAAGCTATAATAGTCAAAACAGTATGGCATTGGCATAAAAATATAGGGACACAGAGAAACAAAACACAAAATGAAGATCCCCTTCTAAGATATTGAGAAGCCTCATTATTTTATGTCATATTGCTTTTCTTCAGCCCTTCATCTTAATAAATTTTACCAGCCCTCCAAAAGCCAGTTTAATTATCTCATCTCTGAAGTTTTTCTTTACCTTGATTCTTCTCCTTTGACTTTTCCCAGCACTGATATCTACGCACCACTCGTAGCACTCAGTTATGTGGTATTTGTGCTGTTAATTATTGATTCCACTACTAGCCTGTGTGTATTAAATAATACACACAGTGCAAGCAGTGTCTCTGTCTTGGTTTTATTTAAGTCACAGCACTTACCACAAAACCATAGGTCGGAGACTCTCAGAGGTACTCTGGTCCCTTTGTCCCATGAAAAGCAGTGCCTACTGAGTTCTGGTCCATAATAGCCACATGGGAGGCACCTGAATCACTAACTCCCACAGACACACCAAATCCACAGCTACACACAGCACAATTCTCTGCGAAAGAGATTCAGAAACTAGCTGAGCAACGCCTGCACTTGAGGGGAATGAGAAAATACCCACTTCAAAACAGGTAGGAAACGCAGAAATGTCTCCCCCATAAACCTACCAGACAGCAGCATAACAAGAGGAGGGCACTTTCAACTCCCAGCCTCTTCCTGAGAAGCAAAAGGTGTGGGCCCTCTACTCACCACCTCACTTTTAAGACTTCCATCTGAAGGAAGGGCATCATTTCCTCGGAGAGCCCACGGGGCTTTCGTCCATGAAACCGATAAGACTACAGCATCTGGCTCAAAGGATCTTCTGTGGCTACCTTCCCAGGGTTCAGCACAGAGGGAG
>NW_006383015.1:3101487-3102525 GCF_000327345.1 Myotis davidii | reverse complement strand
GCAGCCAATTGGCATATTTTAAAAGCTGCTGCCTGAGAATGCCATCCCCAGGGTTCTCCCTCAGCCCCTCTCCAGATAGCCAGTGTCTCCCTGTAAACATGTAAACATGTCTAGCTAGACATACCAAGAAAAAAGAGAGAGCATTCAAACAAAATTGGAATGAAAGAGGAGATAATACCACTGATACTGCACAAATAAAGGAAATGATACGAGACTACTATGAAAAATTGTATTCCAGTAAATTAGACAACCTAAAAGAAATGAATAAATTTCTGGAAACATCAACTTACCAAGACTGAATCATAAGGAAATAGAAAATCTAAACATAATAAAGGTCATGGATGACAAACCCACAGCTAACATTATCCTTAATGGTGAAAAACTGATCCCTGTCGGGAGAAGTGGCATCTTAACAATATTGAGTCTTCTCAGCCATGGACTCATTGTGTCACTCCATTTGTGTAGACTGTCTGTAATTTCCTCCAGTAATATTTTGTAGTTTTCAATGCACAGGTCTTGTGAATCTTTTCTTAGATTTATTCATATTATTTCACCTGTTGGATACTATTTTAAATGAATCATTTTCTCTCTCTGAAAAGCAATGGAAAAAAATATCCACAGGTGAGGATAAGAAAAATAAATAATAATGCTAATACACATGTCTAGCTAGACATACAATAATAAAATGTGTAAAATTAGCTTTTGAAAAAAGAGGCTTGACACGTTAGCCAAAATTAAGAGAAAAGGTTGCATTCCAAACTGATACTTTCTGCTGATATTGGCAGGATTTTTGCTGCTCTAATAGTTCCTGCTTAATGGACAAATTGCTTTAAGTACACATATGCTACCATGGCAGTAGGATAAAGATATTTAGCACTTTCGTTCTCATCTGTGATGATTCCAGTGCTGCCTATTTGTACTCTAAATTTAACCTGAAAAATTATAACACTTAAGAAATTACCATAATAAACTTTAAAAAATTACTAATGCATAAAGGGGAGCAATATAGTCATTTATTAAATAAAGCCCGCTGGCAGC
>NW_006383015.1:3099629-3100214 GCF_000327345.1 Myotis davidii | reverse complement strand
AGGGCTGGATGAGAGAGCCTGGGAGATGAAAAGCTTCATGGGATAGTGGTGAGTATTCAGAAATTTAAAGGGCTATCATTGAATGACAAATTAGATTTGTTCAGAGCAGTGTTAAAGGGCTCAGCCAGGACCAAGGGTGGGATTTGAACAGCTACAAATCTTGGTCCAATTTTAGGAAGACTGTTCCTCTACTGAAGTGACAAAGAGGCATCCCTGTGAGATGTTGACTCCCAGCAGTGTGGTGTTGAAACAGAGGCTGGACTGCTGTGATCAAGAATGTGACAACTGAGCCCTGGCCAGTTTGTTCAGTGGTTGGAGCATCAGCCTTGGCAATAATTCTTTGGATTAGAGATCAAAAGCAGAGGCAACAAAAATAAACAAGCAGGACAACATCAAACTAAAAGCTACTTAACAGCAAAGTAAATTATCAAAAAATGAAGAGGCAACTTATAGAATGGAAGAAAATATTTGCAAATTCTACTATATCTGATTATCCAAAAAATATAAACAATTCATACAACTCAATAGCAAAACAACAACAACAAAAACCCACAAAAAACCCCCCAAAAAACAAATAACAACAAC
>NW_006383015.1:3098531-3099567 GCF_000327345.1 Myotis davidii | reverse complement strand
AAAGTGAATAGTGGTTTTTCCAAAGAAGACATACAAATGGCTGAAAGGCACATGAAATGGAGCTCAACTTCACTAATCTTTAGGGAAATGCAGATTAAAACCATAATGAGATACCACCTCACACTTATTAGAATGGCTATCATCAAAAGAACAAAAGATAGTGTTGGTGAAGATGTGTAGAAAAGGGAACACTCTTGCACTGTTAGTGGAAATGTAAATTGGTGCAGCCATTATAGAAAACATTATGGAGGTTCCTCAGAATAAAAATAGAACTACCATACGATCCAGCAATTCCACTTCCGTGTATAAATCCAAAGGAAATGAAGAGTATCTTGAAGACGTACATGCATCCCATGCTCATTGCAGCATTATTCATAATAGACAAGCAACCTAAGTGTTTATCAAAAGATGAATGGAAAATATAGATAATAGATATGGAATATTCAGTAATGAGAAAGAAGGAAATTCTGTCTTTAGCAACAACATGGATGGCCCTTGATGGCATTATGCTAAGTTAAATAAGCCAGAGAAAGTCAAATATTGCATGGTATCACTTACATGTGAAATTAAAAAAAAGAAAGAACTAAAGAAAAAGAAAGAAGGAAAGAAAAGAAGGAAGGGAGGGAGGGAAGGGAAGGAAGGAAGAAAAAAAACCTCAAACTCATAGATACAGAGTAGAAAAGTGGTTGCCAAGGCTGGAGATTGGGACAAATAAGGAGAGGTTGGTAAAGAATATAAACTTTTCAGCTATAAAATGAATTAGGTCTGAGCTAATGTAGAACTGGCAACTATAGTTGATAATACTTTATTGTGAAAGGGAAATTTATTGAGAGAGTGAAACTTATATAGTCTCACCAAAAAAATAAATAAATAATAGAGATGTGAGGTGATAGACATGCTAATTAACTAGATGGGGAAATCCCTTCAGAAAGTATACATATCAAATCACCACAATGTACTCTTTAAATATCTTACAATGTTGTCAATTATACCTCAAGAGAATTAAATGATTTAAGTGTATATTTATTGGGAGGAA
>NW_006383015.1:3097598-3098070 GCF_000327345.1 Myotis davidii | reverse complement strand
TTCCTCCAGTAATATTTTGTAGTTTTCAATGCACAGGTCTTGTGAATCTTTTCTTAGATTTATTCATATTATTTCACCTGTTGGATACTATTTTAAATGAATCATTTTTGAATTTCACATTCTGATTGATTGATGTTCAATTGATTGATGTTCAATCAATCAGAATTTGAAAACACAACTGAGCCCTGGCTGGTTTGTTCAGTGGTTGAAAACACAACTGAGCCCTGGCTGGTTGTTCAGCCCATGGACTGAAGGATCCCGTGTTCAAGTCGGATCAAGGGCACATACCTGGTACCTCAGTTGCAGGTTGGATCCCTGACCCCTTCAGGGCACGTGTGGGAGGCTACCAATTGATGTGTCTCTCTCATATCAATGTTTTTCTCTCTCGCTCTGTCTCTCCCCTCCCTTCCTCTCTCTTTAAAAAACAACAGGGGGAAAAAAATCCTCGGGTGAGGCTTATCAAAAACAAACC
>NW_006383015.1:3093637-3096239 GCF_000327345.1 Myotis davidii | reverse complement strand
AGAGAAAGAAGGAAATTCTGTCTTTAGCAACAACATGGATGGCCCTTGATGGCATTATGCTAAGTTAAATAAGCCAGAGAAAGTCAAATATTGCATGGTATCACTTACATGTGAAATTAAAAAAAAGAAAGAACTAAAGAAAAAGAAAGAAGGAAAGAAAAGAAGGAAGGGAGGGAGGGAAGGGAAGGAAGGAAGAAAAAAAACCTCAAACTCATAGATACAGAGTAGAAAAGTGGTTGCCAAGGCTGGAGATTGGGACAAATAAGGAGAGGTTGGTAAAGAATATAAACTTTTCAGCTATAAAATGAATTAGGTCTGAGCTAATGTAGAACTGGCAACTATAGTTGATAATACTTTATTGTGAAAGGGAAATTTATTGAGAGAGTGAAACTTATATAGTCTCACCAAAAAAATAAATAAATAATAGAGATGTGAGGTGATAGACATGCTAATTAACTAGATGGGGAAATCCCTTCAGAAAGTATACATATCAAATCACCACAATGTACTCTTTAAATATCTTACAATGTTGTCAATTATACCTCAAGAGAATTAAATGATTTAAGTGTATATTTATTTGGAGGAAAGCATGGAATTCATTCATGTAAGTGAAGGAGCAACTGAAGAGTTTTCCTCTTTGAAGGGATTTGGTTAGTGCTCTGCTGATAGAAGCAGGAAGTTAAAAATCCAGTAAAATATTTATTATGTGAAACATAACTAATGTTGCCAAGTTATCTTGTGTCATAGAATCTACAGTGATTTCAAAATGTTTATATCAATACTTATAATTGTATTTCTTCAAAATCCATATAAAACCTCAAGTAAGACTATAAAAGGAGTAAATAGTATTCTTTAAATATTTTTATTGATTTCAGAGAGGAAGGGAGAGATATAAATATCAATGATGAAAGAGAATCATTGATCAGCTGCCTCCTGCACAACCCCCACTGATGATCAAACCCACACATGTGTATGTGCCCTGACAGAGAATTGAACCATGACCTCCTGGTTCATAGGTTGATGCTCACCACTAAACCACACCAGCTGAGCAGTATTTTTTTAAAATAATGATGGTAACTTGTCCTACTGTTCCTTGACATAATGCTTTTAGAATTATTAAAAATAATTAACAGATCCATGAAAGTATTAATGCTCCCCATAATAGGCCAATGGTGGTTCAACTTGAATCCCATCTTCCTTGTTTCTTAAATTGAATTATAACTTTTTTGAGTGATTGTCTCTCCTAATTAGTTTAAAACTAGAGGCCTGGTGCACAAAATTTGTGCATAAAATTCAGCCCAGCCTGCACCCTCTTCAATCCAGTACCTCTCGGGGGATGTCCGACTGCCGGTTTAGGCCTGATCTCTGGCCTAAACTGGCAGTTGGACATCCCTCTCACAATCCTAGACCACTGGCTCCTAATCACTCACCTGCCTGCCTGTTTGGTTGCCCCTAACTGCCCCCCCACCAGCCTGATCACCCCTCATTGCCTCTGTGTGCCAGCCTGGTCACCCCTAACTGCCCCCTCCTGCTGGCCTGGTTGCCCCTAACTTCCCCCAGCTGCATCATGCTTCCTGATTTTAAAAATATTACAAAGCTATAATAGTCAAAACAGTATGGCATTGGCATAAAAATATACACATAGATCAAAGGAACAGAATAGAGAGCCCAGAAATAACCTCACACATATATGTTCAATTTGTTTATGGCAAAGGAACAAAGAATATATAATGGAGAAAGTGAAGTCTCTTCAATAAATGGTGTTGCAAAAGCCAGACAGCCACATGTAAAAGAATGAAACTGGGCTCCTATCACACACCTTACACAAAAATCAATTCAAATTAGATTAAAGATTTAAGCATAAGGCCTGAAACCATAAAACTCTTAGAATAAAAAATAGGGAGTAAGTTCCTTGACATTGGAATCGCCACCAACTGCCCCCCCTCTGCCGGCCTGGTCACCCCGAACTGCTCCCCCCGCCAGCCTGTTTGCCACATGCAGCTTGCTTGTTCAGTCGTTTGGCCATCCCTCACTATCCCCCCTGCTGACCTGGTCATAGGCAGCCATCTTGTGAGGGTCAATTTGCATATTACCTCTTTATTATATAGGATTACTTAGGAATTAAGGCTAGAAATATGAACTTGGTGATTAGTAAATAAAGTCCTTTGGAAAGAAAATTTTAAATCATATTCATTTGGTGTAAGACTACCTAAATCTAATGATTATATCCACAAAAATCCCAGTCTTAGTTGTCTTACTTGTCTTTTCTCCTTATTTATTTAGCAATGCCAGCACCTGGCATGGTCTGCTATTACCTTCTAAATTCTTTCTATTCATTGGATTAATCAAAATGTTGACTTTAAATGATTGCTGAGCTCTATCCATATGCACACTTAGAGCTTCTAAAACTCAAAATAAGTCTACTCTTCACATTTTGTTTTTTTATCTTTTCACTATTATAAGACTTATCAATGACTTCTTTCTGTATCCCATTATAAGAATGGAAGCATAAAATAAAATATATGCTGACAGTTCTCAGATTTATTACTGTATTTGATATATTCACATTTTAAAAAGTGATGTTCCACTGTTAAATTAATCC
>NW_006383015.1:3085577-3093129 GCF_000327345.1 Myotis davidii | reverse complement strand
CTTAGCATATAACTCACATTAACAACTGTTAGAACACATTTCAATTCTATAACCTCACAGAATGAAGAATTCTTGGTTTGTTTTAGAGTAATGGTTATGTCCATATTCCTGCGTGGGCAGTGGACCTAGTTATGGTCACGGTGCTGTCTGCCCAAGGTTTGGTGAAATCAGGCCCATTGACTATGGAGAGGTGGAGGGTAGAAGAGGTAGCACCAGACCCAGTGTAAGAGTTAGATCATAGGCATGATGGACAGGGCTCATGTCCACCATTTCACTCGATTTTTGAGATCAGAACTCTGCTTTCATCATTGCTTTCTGACAAATCTTGCAGTTGATACCCAGGGAAAGAAAGTGGGCAGGGTCTTTTATGGCTGTTGAATCTGCTTGAGAATTCATTGTTGGATGCATGCTTTACTACACAACGAATTTTCACTCATACCCATACTATGAGGAATATATTTAAATTCTAAACTTATTTCATACTCTAATGAAACACCTTTTTTTCTAACTAGCATTTCTTAAGTATATTTTTTGCATCTTACCTATAATAAACAATCCTTCAGGGATACTGAATTTCCTCCATTCCCAATATCTCTTTAATTGGAAAAGAAGGTATAGGAGATCAGACAGGTGACCAATCTGTTACACATTCTCAAAACATTTTCTTGCCCATGTTCAGTTATCTTTTTAAAGTTTCCCTTTAATTAGGTAACTTTAAAATGTGATGTCGTACAAGAAATAATACCCTCATTGTTTTGTGGTCAAAATGCACAACTAAGCTTTTCAGTCTGCATAGTATAATCAAAGACAGTGTGAAATCTATCCTCATACTCACCACAGTTTTTTAATTAGAAAGAATGAAAAAGAAATTGTTATTACATGGAACAGATTAAAACTGTGTGCATTTAAAAATGAAGAATTGTAAACCTGCAAGGATAAAAGTATTTCCATACTAATAAGTTGAATTATTCAAAGGAAAAAATGCAATATTTTGTATGGGTTTTAGGGTGTGAATCATTTCCTTTATGATGAAAATGATCATGTTTAATGATGTGAATCATATTTTTTAACAGTTATGATAAATCTCTTAAACCCAAACTGAAAATTATGTGTCAGAGGCTCTCAAATTAAAAACAAAAGAAACACCCTCCCAGGGCAAGTTAGTAATTTTTAGAAATGTATTATTTCTCAGTTTATGCACTTGAATACCACTTGGTAAATTCACCTGCTGCAATAATGTGTACTTTGGTTTCATGCAGAGGGAAAGATATCTCATTATATCCTTTTAATAATAATTTTAATCCAAATGGCTATGGAGAGAATAATTTTTACCCTGGGTACAGTTGGTCATATCTCCAGTGTGTACCTGGGCCTGACTTTTAAACCTTTGCATAGGACTCTTGGTGTCATATTTGCTTAGTATAGGTTTAGGGACACTCAAGATCAGCTGAATCCTTCTATAAGTGCTCAGGGATGGAAACCTATATATTGGCCTCTCTCCATGTGTTCTGGTCTGCTGAGCTGCACTGATTTCTAGAAATGTGATTATTCACACTGATGGTGTTTTATTACTTTACTAGAGGCCCAATGCATGAAATCATGCATGGGTTGGGTCCCTAGGCCTAGCCTGTAATTGGGGCCATCTTCTGCCCGCTCACTAGTCCCCAGTCCCGCCCCACTGCCACCACCTACCCGGTTCCCCTCACCAGTCCCCAGTCCTGCCCTACCACTGCCACACTCCCGGGTTCCCCATTCACCATTCAGTGATCAGAACCTGCGGGCCAGGGGAGGGACTGAGAAGGGGTCAGTGCATCTCATAGCGACTGGTCCAGTGGTCATTCTGGTTGTTACACTGTTATGGTCACTGGGCTTTTATTATATAGGATGTTTATGGAATCAAAGGCTCTAGGTTATTATTTTACTTAGATTAGGAATGATTCAGACTTATTTTTTAGAAGCAGCATTCTGTTATTCTAAGAACTATAATACAGTGGAATATAATTAGTGCCTTATTTCTATATGGACTTTCCATTCCTAGCTCTTTTTGAGGCAGATTACCCAAGTTCATTTCTGTTGCCACAGATCCAGCTGACAAAGCATTCGAGTCAAGGTTTTTACTGTTGAAGGGAAGTGCAAAATGGAAGCAACTCTTTCTCTTAAAAAATCATAAGACAAAATAAATAATTGCTGAGTATAAAATATGATTACAGAATTAAAAATAAATAAAGCCACCTTTAGACATCTTACTACATTATTTTAAATGAACAAACTCTAGTTAAAATGTTTTCAAGTAGACAAAATATATATTTTTAAAACTAGGTAAGTCAAACCAAACATTTATTTTAATGAAATTTAATTGATGATCCATATACCTAAGTGCCATCTTTAAGAAAATCCATACTTGCCGAAACCAGTTTGGCTCAGTGGATAGAGCATCAGCCTGCAGACTGAAGGGTTCTGGGTTCGATTCCGGGCAAGGGCATGTACCTGGGTTACGGGCACATCCTCAATGGGGAGTGTGCAGGAGGTAGCTGATCGATGTTTCTAACTCTCTATCTCTCTCCCTTCCTCTTTGTAAAAAATCAATAAAATATATTTTTTTAAAAAAAGAAAATCCATGCTCTACCTGGTTTGGCTCAGTGCATAGAGCATAAGCCTGTGAACCAAAGGGTTCTGGGTTTGATTCTGGCCAAGGGCATGTACCTTAGTTGCAGGCTTCTCCCTGGTCCGGGCCCTGATCAGGGTTTGTGCAGAAGGCAACCAATCTTTCACATTGATGTTTCTCTCTGTCTTTCCCTTTTTCTTCCACTTTCTCTAAAAGTCAATGGAAAAATATCCTTGGGTGAGGATTTAAAAAAAGAAAGAAAGAAAGGAAATTCATATCACCACTAATTATAAATGGTGAAATAATACACTTGTTAGTCCAACTAACAGTAACATGTGCATTTCCAAAAGGGCCTTTGTAAATTTAAAATCACTTCTTATTTAATTTTAGGGTAATTTTTTCCAAGATCTTTCTTTTATCATCTGCCAAAGAATTCCCAAGGATTCAGTTACATATTATTTATTCAGGTTTTTTTCATAAGATATATTTTGGAAAACTTCTCTAAAATCTAGTTTTTTAGTAAAATTCAGATATATTATACCAACCTTAATCCTTATTGTAAGGCTTAAATAAGCCATATAGACTCAGCTTTAGAGTTTCATAAATGTTAGCTATCATGAAAAGTTTTTATTCTATTGATTTCCTTTAACATTAACTAGTTTAAAAGGTCTATCAAAATTAACTTCTATTTCTCCTCTTATTTTACATGAACTTTTTCAATTTCTCTATCCAAGATTCTTTTTCAGGTACTTTCTGTCTATTTTCTGAATAGACCACCAGCAAGAAATGACATGATTAATGTTTCTGGTTTTGATTTTTACATTTTTAAATATTTTTTATACATCATCACGGGTTGTTTTTTTGTTTGTTTGTTTGTTTCTATTTTCCATATTATTAGACAAAAGACCTGTATCTTTATTAAGCTACCCATAATAATTTTTAAGTAATTTAAAGAGATCATTCAAATATTGCTATGCATTAATAATTATTCAAATTAAATCTCCATAGTGGCATTATTGACTTGTTTACTTGAGGTGTTATATTTGTATGTAGACATTATAACTTCTTATTTATCACAAGTTTGTTTGTAGTTTAGAGCCTAATATTCTATTGTTACTGAGTACTATATGGCTAATTCAAACCTTAGAAACTTGGTCAATATATCTTCTTTGAAAATAAATACATAACTTTATTTTGCCTGGGATTATGCTTTCTTAGAAATTGAACCATTACTATCCCATTAGTAACATTTTTACACATATAAAATATTTTTTCTTCTTAAGTTAGTTCCATTTATGTAATTATGGTTATAGTTGCATAATGTTAAAACTTATGGAAGAGAGTTAGCATTAATATTGAATTGTACTTATTTATGTATGAATTTTAAAGTTGTTTCAGAAAGTCATAAATTTACACTAAGTGCTCACTTTATTGTCTCCAAATTCTAAAACATAAATAAAATCCTGAAGTTCCACTTTGAAATTTAGTTTTAATAGTTTTAACAGTTAGGAGCATATACTTTAAAAACAGTCTCTCTCTCACCATGACAAAGTAGGATTTATTCCAGGGATGCAAGGATGGTATAATATCCGCAAATCAATAAACGTGATACATCACATAAACAAATTGAGAGAGAAAAAAACACAGTCATATCAATTAATGCAGAAAAAGCATTTGACAAAATCCAACATCCATTTTTGATAAAAACTCTCAGAAAGTGGGAATAGAGCGATCATGCCTCAACATAATAAAAACCTTATAAGACAAACCTACAGCGAACATCATACGCAATGGGCAAAAACCATTTCCCTTAACAACAGGAACAAGACAGGATGCCCACTCTCACCACTCCTGTTCAACATAGTACTGGAAGTGCTTGCCATAACGATCAGACTAGAAGAAGAAATAAAAGGCATCCAATTAACATGATTTTATTATTAAAGTTTTTACTAGTCAACTATTATAAATTTAAAATTATGGAGAAGAATCAATAATTTCTTCACTGTCAGTGGCTAGATTTCTCCTCTGACAGCCCCCTGCATATGTATGAGGGGGTTGGACAGAATCCACTTTCTACTGTGATTGGGAGAAAGAGAAAGTTATTTCTGTAATAAATAAATATACTACTTTTGTTCTTTCAATCTTTATCATGTCTGGAACAGAGAGGATTTATTATGGACACTGCTGTGGAGTAATTTGGGAGTTTTCCCTTGTGAAATTTTTAGTGTCGAGGTTAACATGCTGATTTTAAGGCATCCACCCCCAAATCTAAGAATTCCCAAATGTCATTTTCACTTTAAAGGATCATGTCTTTCATAGAATTAAAAAAAGCCATTATGCTCGATTAATATTTGACAAAGGAGGCAAGAACATACAATGGAATCAAGACAGTCTCTTCAATAAATGGTGTTGGGAAAATTGGACAGATACATACAGAAAAATGAAACTAGACCACCAACTTACACCATACACAGAAATAAACTCAAAATGGATAAAGGACTTAAATGTAAGATGGGAAACCATAAAAATACTAGAAGACAGTCTCTCTCTGTCTCTCTCTCTCAGATTTGAATCCTAGCTCTGCCACTTATAGAGAAAGCTTAAATAAGTTACTTAATATTTTCTTGAATATATTGTTGAATTTGAAAGAATGACTGCTTTTAGGATAAGGGGATGTAGAAAGAGAGGACATTCTAGTAAACTGACACAGTGTGATGAAGTCATGAGCAAGAAGTGGTCAAGAGACCCAGAGAGGTATCAACTAAGCCAGATAATGCACATGTGTAATGGGTTAGGAAATGTTAGGAAATAATAGATAGGGTGGGTTCACATTACACAAAACCTTGAACATCCGGAAAGAAGTAACAATTGAATAGAAGTGTGTGATGATGAGAGCTCTTTTCAGAGTTAATTCATTTATATAGAAAGAAGAATAAACAGTGTCAATAAAGCAACACATTAGGTTCTGTATTATCTTGATGTGTAATAGAATTAAACTAAATATAATTAAAAATGAAAAAGTAAAAGAAAAAAATGAAGGAAGTGGAACATTGTGAGAGGAATTTCAGTGGGAGAATTGCCTGGATGGAGGCTCCTGAGCCCATCACCTCCCAATCATCATTTCTAGTTTCATCTATTCTCCCCCTCCCCCCCCGCCCCCACACACACTGGTTTTTTCAATAGCAGGGAAGTAACAGTGAGGGAAGAAGCAGCAAATGGGTAGGAGATGTTAGAAGTGGAACAGTCAGGAGAGAGATCAGTAGCTGTGCACTCTTGAGTGGCCTTTTATTGTGTGCATGCATAAAAGAATGTAGTCCTACACCAACTTTTCTTTTTATACCTGTTAACAACATATCTGAAGAACCACCCCCTTGCTGTAAAATTCACAAAAGGGTGGTATTTATTATTAAACACATTAAACTGATTTAGAGACTATTACTTCCTATTGTTGGTACAGTTGCCATAACCTCAGTTTGGAAAAAAAAGTAAAACTGTTCTGTTGCCTTTAAATAAAACTAAAACCATGAGTGATTTCATCTCAAATATGAGGTCATCTAGGGAGACAATGTGGCTACCTTGAACTGAATACATTATTTTTTTCTTTTTACCAAGTCATGCATAAATATCTCTTTTATTGGCTTTGGCTATTCAGACTTAGTTTAATATGGAAATGTACTTTTCAAGGCAGGACAGACCTCTGGCTTCTAATCCAATGATAGTGGTGAATGAAATGAGATTGGAAATATCTTGTCATTTATCGGCACTAGCTTGTTTTGTTCACGGAGCATTAATAATGGAAGAGGAGATTGTACTGATTTTGTCATCCTCTGTGTAACCAGCTTCTATGCTTCTATTATACTAGCCTTTGTCACCTTGGTGACCATGTTCCATTCTGACCTTTCTTTACAAAGAAGGTTTTCTTTCCAGCTTATGAGTCCCAAGTGCCTTAATGAGTGCTTCTGTAGGTAGCCTCTCGTACAAGGTTGTAATAATACAAAGCAGTGCTCAGAAAGGCAACACAGCAGTAATCCTATTATGAAAAGCAGCCTATGTCAGAGATAACATAAAACACAGTTTCAGTGGGATGGGAGAACATGGTGGTTCATCTATGGGATGCTGAACAAGAGATGCTCTTGACCTCATCAGCAGGTAGCTGACTGTGGATTCTAATTTTCATTTGCTTATCCTGCTACTGCTCAATAATGGGCAGTTACTCTTGCCTGCTCTGTTGCTAGCACCTTTTTTTTTTTTTTAACAGGGACCCGTAATGAAAGTTGTAGTTAGTAACTGTGAAGAAATTTCCCCTCCTCCCCTACCTCTGTAGACCCTGAGATTTGAATAAAATGTGTTGTGGCTTGTTTTTGTATTATTTTTTTTAGAAAATACTTCTCTCATTGACTTCTATAACTCTAAACCAGGTTTCTAGATTCTTAAATACATAGACATGATTTTCTTTAATTTTCTAACGTGGATATTTTGTCTCAAGATTCTATTAGGGTTACATAATATAAATCTTCATATGCTGACCCTCATCCAATAATTTCAAAACCAGCTGATATAATGGCCCACAGTGGCCATTCTCATGTTCTTACCTTCATGCTTAAATCTGTGACAGTTAGCACTTCACCAAATGGCCAGTAGGTCTGATGTTGCCAGACCCTGAATAAAGAGCACTGTGATCCAAACTAGTTAATTTAAAAAGCTCTCGTTATTGGCTTAATAACAAAACCTTATGCCATAGGCATGGATACATAATGAAACAGAAAGTGTATACAGTCCCAAACAACCCTCTGTTAGGCACACCGGGTTGGAGTGCCTGCTCCTGATTCCTGGGTACACAGGGTGGGTATGGTTGCACTCTAGAAAATTAGAGCCACGACCCCATTAGAGATAATAACCTCCTCACTAGCAGCTGAGAAAACCACATCCCAGAGAAAATGAACCATT
>NW_006383015.1:3072556-3083728 GCF_000327345.1 Myotis davidii | reverse complement strand
GTAAACCCACTGAATGGGACAACATATTTTCCAAATTTATCTCCATATCTCCAGTGATGGCGAACCTTTTGAGCTCGGTGTGCCAGCATTTTGAAAAACCATAACTTAACTCTGGTGCCGTGTCACATATAGAAATTTTTTGATATTTGCAACCATAGTAAAACAACAATTTATATTTCTGATGTTTATTTTATATATTTAAATGCCATTTAACAAAGAAAAATCAACCAAAAAAATGAGTTTGCTTGTCACCTCTGACCTGCATGTCATAGGTTTGCCATCACTGACCTATAACCTAGAGTATTCTCTATTAAAATATTTGTCCAGTGCCATGAATTTATACACAGGATGCCAAGCCCAGTGAGGCTGGTCTATTTATCTTAATCTTTGAAAGTTAGCATGGCTTTAAAGATCCCATGTGGTCCAGTCCCTGCAAGTTCTCTAGCCTCATCTCTGCTACTTCATCTGATACCAAACCCCAAACCCCTCTCTGTCCAGCCATAGTAACTGTTTTTCTCACTTCTCGTTGCGATGCTCCGTCCTTTGGATCCTTTGCCTGAAGTCATTTATCCTACTTCTACCTTTACCTGGTCCAGTTCTGCTCATTCTAAAGATGCGTTACTTCCCTCCAGAACTCCAAGTACTCAATCTGGGTCAAAGGCCTTTACCTGCTCCCATGACACACCAGCCTTTCTTCACACAGCTCATATCACACGATTTAGTTGCCTTTTTGTTTGCCCTTTCTTATTAACCACTAGTAGCCTGGTGCACAAAATTCATGCACATTAAAAGGGAATTAATTGCCCTAACCGGTTTGGCTCAGTGGATAGAGCATTGGCCTGCAGACTCAAGGGTCCCAGGTTCGATCCCGGACAAGGGCATGTACCTTGGTTGCAGGCACATCCCCAGTGGGGAGTGTGCAGGAGGAAGCTGATCGATGTTTCTCTCTCATCGATGTTTCTAACTCTCTATCCCTCTCCCTTCCTCTCTGTAAAAAATCAATAAAATATATTTTTTTTAAAAAGGGAATTAATTAGCAGAGATATTCTAATATTGCTATTTGTGCTTTCTCTATAATAGAAGTGTGAGAGATGAAAGGAAATTATTAAAACATATATGAAAATAACATATAAATTTATTAATAAATAAACAGTAACAAAAGGCTATAACAACAAAGAAGGCATGATATAAAAATGACAAAAACATGATATGAAAACAACAAAAACATGATAAGAAAACAACAAAAAACTGATATAAAAACAACAGTGATGCAAACAATGACTGATAAAGTGATTAAACTTATTCTAATATCTCCCCATACACCACATTAAGAGTGAAAACACTTTCAGAGTACTTGACTAATTTCCCTTGTGATGAAGTACTTAGAACTTTAACTGTAACATCACATGCTCTTCAAACTCGAGAGAAAGCAACATAACTGACCACGTGCAAAAACGGGTTCATGTAGGAATATGCCTACTTTGTCTAGTTTGTCCTTGTGATTTACTAATAGTCATCACAAATGCTGGCATTACGGGAAACCGTTGTCGAATCAATTTAAATGGGAGGCCAGTGTCAGATGGGGACAAATTCTTGGAATCAGAACAGCCTTTCCCTCAGCAGATCCTGTTAATACTTCAGCTTTGATAATGTTAGGTCGTAATCTTTTGATAATAAATCTGGTGCCATTACAAAGACCCCATTTACTATTGAGATTTCTCAATAGCATGATAATTGCACCCACTTTCAATTTTAATTTATGACACGGCATTCCCAAAGGAGTAATACTATTAAGAAATTCAATGGCAAAATTTTCCTTTTCAGCATCATCTGTGGAATCAATGAAATCATCACTCAAATATGTGTGAAAATCTCCATCGAGTATATCCAAAATGTATTCATTTAAAGAAATCACAGTTCTAGGAGCATAACTGACATTCCAGAACAGTGGTTCTCAACCTTGGCTGCACATTAGAATCACCTGGGAATCTTTTTAAAATCCTGATTCCTGGGCCATATCCTCCGGAAATTGTTTCTTTGTTATGGGGTGGGGCCACAACATTAGTAACAAAGAAAAAGAATTAAAACTTTATTGTGGGGAGCCGCTACAGTGTTTTGGACAGGTTCAAGCCTTGGACTGATGAGTGGGCACAGTCCAGTCATTGCCCCGTGCAAGTCCCAGCTTGGAGGGCAGGGACCTCCCAGCACAACTATAGACAACAGCTGTAGTTGTAGGCTTGAACCTATGGTCCATACACGTGGCCCCATGTGCCTGAGTGATGTAGACTTGATAGAGTTCAGGTGCATGTAGTTGAGTAGGATTGAAACCCAGGAGAATGTTGTAAATATCTTGGTCACACCCTTGCTTTGCCTCATAGCATCTGCTATAAAATAAAGGCATTGCTGTGGGCATGCTTGCTGTCTCTCAGAGAAGCAGCGTCCCACTGAGACCCAGCTTTCATTCTCTTGTCTGTCTTTGCTAAGCCTTTCAGCCGCCCCCACTCAGGTTCACCCTTGGCGGTGCTGGCACAGCACACTTTATACAGATATGCCTCCATGCTCCCAGCGTGGGTTCCTGCCTCAAACCCTGCCTTACAGGAAACAGCTATGGGAAACAGCTCGGGGGAGGGCACAGCCGTTGCCAAGACAACCTCTGCATGCAGGACTGACTTCCTTCTGCTTGGTCGCCATTCTGGTCGTGATGAACACCACACAGGGTTTTTATATAAGTAGATACTCTTAGTACATAGCCTGGTACTTAGCTGTTGCTCTATAAACATTGTTAAATTAATTTATGAATTAATTAATTAATGAAGAAAGATGATTTTAAGTGTCTTGGTGGGCAAACATATAAAGTTTGTTTTAAAAAAAAAGGCCATAATCCTCTTATAGAATCCATAAGCCTGTTGGTATGTTAGTAAGTAAATATATTGTGTATAAATTGGAATACAATGAAAGTACTACAATAAATAGTATTTCTTCTAGTTTGTGTTTCAGTATTTCCTTACCAGGAATAAAGAAAGAGCAAGATAATGGATGCTACAGAAAGAATAATTAGAATATCTCATCAAAAGTAGATTTGTATGACAAGAGTATGATTTAGATAATTCACATACAGGATTTAATAACACAATGACAAAGAATGGACAGTTGTCTTCATGTAGCCAAGGAGAAGGAGAAATTTGCAAAAATTATGAATAGACATTCTCATTGTTAAAACTACGATTATATTCTCCTATGTCATGTTCCTTTCTCTCCTTTCCCTGGTACTGCCAGCTCAGAATCAATGGTGAACACCATATAAAATAAACTTGAAGTCTCACATCTGACTCAAGTTTTATAATCAAGCCAGTCACATATTTCCTAAAAACCTAACATGTAGGAAATACAATCCCTTATATCAAGGAAATTAGTCAAGGAATAATCATGAATGCTGAAGATTAGTCTAATGAGTGCTGGTTTATAGTATGCACAACGTACAGGGTTTCTCCCCCCCAAAATGTATACACACTCTAACAGCTGATAGCTCAATTTTGAAAATGAAATATATTTTAATAAACATCACTTTTATAATTATTCAAAGTGTGTGTACAAATTTTGGAGGGCACCTTCTCTAGGCAGCAGAACTCTAGATCAATAAACGCTAGTCATGATCATCTGTGCATAGGATCATTTATTCTACAAAAAGTTCATATGGATTAAATATTCAACCATTTTGATCACCAGTAACATTAGTTGACTTTTGGGTAATGGGTACACAAGCATACTTTGTTGATGTTAGTATTTATATTTGCAAATAATTATTCTTGGAACAATTCTACCAAGGGATACCAAATATGGCTGCTCAAACCTACATTATCAAAAGTGGTGACTCTGATTCTAATCTGTTCAGTAAGTTAAATTGACCTATTGCTCAAATCGTTTTAATTTACTTAAAACTACTACAGAGTGGAAATGTAAATGCCATGTATTATAACTTATTTATACTAATTTTTTAGATAATTTTTCATTTACAGAAATATAGTATAGATTCCAAGAATAAATTTAGAACACAGGTCCCTTTGTTTATTAGAATATAATTGCTTATTAATCTGGAATATTATTAGAAAAAATAAAAATAAATGATCCCTCTATTTTGTTGTAAATAACATTTTATTGATAAGAAAATTCAGAATAGTAACCCTCCCACTTCATCTACCATCAGAAAAGTGCTAGCAATTATTTGTAAAAATAATTGTTACCCAGTGATAGTTACTTCTCCAGGGCAAAAGGTGGTGTGGTCATAAGCCATGCCTGACAGGAACCTGACTGTGCTCACAATCACGATGCAAGTCAATAGCCTGGAACCAGACCACTTCATGTCAACACTGACTGATCCACGTGGCAACCAAGTCCATGGCTCCCGGTTTGTTTCAAACTTAACCACAGAGGGTTTCTGAAAATCCAGTTACTGGCTGATGGAAGAATTTATTTTTTCAAATAACTAAAGCTGTGGAGTCTTTCTTGGGCACTCGCTCCATTATTTTTAGTTCTTTCATCCAAAGGAATTTATTGTATGCTTTCTTGCTTGTTCCCACCCGCTGTTTCTTGATTATTTGTTGAAGTGTATCTGTCCTGTTGAGGGCAACTGTTGGCATTGTTTATTTAGTGTCTGTCCTGTGGTTTTGATCTTAATAGAAAAAAACACACACAAAAAAAACGTATTTTCCCTGGGCCCTCCACCTCTCATCGCCCCACTGAGCTTCAGATTGCTTTTAAAGGGTGATCTGGCAACCTCTGTGGGCACTAGTGTTAACAAAGCACTTTCCTCATTTATTTGCAAGATTTTTAAAAGGATATTATTTAAATGATTACAGTTGTATCTCAAAAAAAAGAACCTATATCTATGTAAAAGGATAAAGGTTTTCCAGATTAAGTATTAGGTCATATTGATCTCCAGCAGGAAATTTGGGCATATACCAACAACGTGGATGAGTAGAGAAATAAGGAGTTCAAATTACTGAGCTGCCATGTAACCATCCTTAAATGTAGTAAATCAAGGATTTTTCTCCCCATAGAAAGTTAAATAGCAGGTGTGGTACTTAATGAACTGCAGCAACTGAGCTTATTGGTGTGGCAAATAGATTGTGATATTCATTTCCAATTAAAGTTCTTTTGCAGAGATCAATGAAGCACATTTTCACAAATTGAATTACACTAAACTAATAAACAAAATTCTCCCATCCCCACTGATGGCAAATTATTATTTTCTTAACATTTAAAAACCCATCACAATTATAGGATGCAAGTGCTAGGAAAGATCAAATATTTATTTACCCATGTGTTTGTATTTTCCTCCCAATTTTATGAGAAAGGTAAGGAACCTTAAATATTTGTAAGGAAGCTGTGTAGGAATAATTTTCCAAACCTGAATGTTTTAGGGTCTTGGATCCATAATCATTTTTTTTTATTTACTAAATAGCATGCTTGCCCTAATGATTAAAAGGTCTGATCTTTGGTAAATTGGAAAAGATTCTGTTAGAGTGTAACCTTTAATTAATGAATGCACAGTATGCATTTACATCCAAAACAATGGAGTTTGCACAAAAAGGAAAATAGCTTAGGACTTTGCCTTTAGAATCACTGAGTTGCTTCAGAAATATTAAAATGTTAATTTAGCAATCTTAAATGTCACTAGTTTGTTCAAACAATGCACAAATGTTATGATAATCATTTTCAAGGACCTTCTCACCTTTCACCTGCCCCTAACATTTCTTTCAAAGTATGTTTGAGGAAATGATACTAATCTGCATAATCTTTATTTTAAAGTTTTTAATGTCTTGATATTAACGAAGATAACTGAAATGGAGCCACCTCCGAAGCAAAGAGTGAGGTTTGAACATCCGTTCCTCTCTTTTCAAACAACAAAATGGGACATTTGGTGGCTATGCACATGCAAGGTTTCCCCTCTGAGAAAATCCTAGACCTTAAGAATACTTTCCACACCATGGCCTACTACTTCCCAGATGTTTTCCAGTAGCTCGTGGGATGAACTGTGTTGCATGGGCATTACTGGAATGGAGAAGGGCTTATCAAATAATGCTCTCAAGCTGACTGGCATTATGGTAATTTGCCAAACATTGTCTGTGTGGTCTCTCCAAAGAGGCCCAGCCTAAAGAAAAAAAGAAGGCGAATGTTAAGAAAATATGTAAAGAAAAATTTCTCTGATAGTCCACTCCACTCCCTCCTTTTTCTTCTACTAATTCCACCTTTCTCTCCAGTGAATCATCTTCTAGCCACACCAAATTTTATGGGTCAATAATTTAAAAAGAAAAAAAAAATATATATATATATATATATACACTGTGGGTGTTTGACAAATAATTTTTATAAATACAGGATTAAACACACACAGGTGCTGCACATGACCAGCTATCATCATTGTCTTATCAAAGAAATTAAAGCACAGTAGGAAACTCTTACTATCAGAATAAAAGGTATTTCTTTAAATTGAGTTATTTTATCTTTACAAAATTACAAAATAAACATATTTTACTTACTTTGTCACACACCGGTGACCCTGGTCATAAATGACCATAAGCCTGCAGTCCACCTTTCAAGATCTATTATACCAAACTAGGGGCCCAGTGCACGAAAGTCTTGCATGGGTAGGGTCCCTGGGCCTGGCTGGCTGTCGTCCAGGGCATTCCTTGGTTCGGTGCCACCCCCAGGTGCTCAGCACACATCATAGTAAGCGATCAAACACCCGGTCTTCTGGTCAAACTCCTGAGGGGATACTTTGCATATTAGCCTTTTATATATGGATAGATACCTTGTTTCAACATGTTGTGCTAATTGGAAAGGATATAATTAACTTTTCAAAATGTAATGTGCCTTCTAATTGCTGGGAATCTTATTAAAATGTGTATGCTAGTTTGGTAGAGTAGGGCCTGAATTTATGTGTATCTAAGAGCTACTGGATGATCCTGCGCCTGCTGGTTTGTAGAACACACTTTGAGTATCAAGGAACAAATCTGTTTTCTCCCAACATGTTAATAGCTAACCCTTTTAGAACTTTTAAGGTAGGGGAGAGGAGTGTATTATAATGAAAATCCTTAAAGACACGAAGAAATTAATCTGTAATGTCATTGGGACAGCATTTTCAAGTTAATTCATTTATAAGTTATTTTGTCCTTGGGTCAAATCATGCCACATTAAATATCATTGCTCTTATTATACTTGGAAAACATCTTCATTACATGTGTTGTTGATTGATGCTTTCTTCATTTATTCCCAGGAAATTCCCTATTATTGATCAGATTCTTCTGACATGTATTCTAGTTACAAATGAAAAGTAACGTTGCTATGAAATCCAATTCATTTTTTCTTATTAGCACACTGGGGGGAAAAAAACAACAACAAGAGGAGAAATGAATAGATTAATTTTAAGATAATGATTTATAACTTGCAGTTTTACAATACTTTGATTTCCAAACTTCTGCAACAATTAAACTGCCCCCATAAGCTTGAAAACCAAACCTGTTTATAAAATGGTCATATTAGAATCAAACTATATCATGTTTGTGAGATATCAGTGCTCCGGGTCAATTCAATTAAACAACCAGTTATTCCAGTTATATGTCAAAAGAAGACACTATTAAGAATAAAAATTAAGTAGACAGTTTCTGTTGGAAGACAGACAAAGGTTAGAATTATTATTATACCATCTAGGGAGAGTAAGACGTTGGCCAATTTACTTAATCCCTCTGTATCTTAATTTTTCAGGGATAAAAAAAAATCTATTTTCTTTAAGAAATATGAGGGTTAAATTAGATAATACATTGAGGTTAACAGCACATACCCTGGCACACAGTGCTCATTACTATCTGGTGTCTGGCAGTAGGAGTTCAATGAGTATTTGTTGAATATATTCACTCAAGGCTGTATTTGGGTTAAAATAACAAGATAGCTTAACTCATAATTATAAAAATAGCTCCATAGTCTTCATATACTTTTAAAGTGCAGTTCATTCTATGAACTTAGATATGTAGACATATAAAATACAGATTCTACATATCAAAGAAATTCTTTATTCTCATCGGTCATGAGACTTTCAAAGATCTGCTGTTAGGTGAGCTTGCATTTTCTTGAGAGTAAGATGGTAGGAAATAGTACAGACTTCCCCCCCCCAAATGTTCATCTCTCCGAAATTGATTTCTCCTTCCTGATTGAAAAGTCTGGAATTTGTTGGCCTGCAGGGAACTTTGCAAAAAGCCCATCTGGTTAATCAGTCACTTGTCTGATTGATACTAGAGCATCAGCAGGGTGGGTTATAGATCATGGAAGGAAAGACCTGACAGTCAGTTAATTCCATGTCATCTGTTTTTGTGTTCCTAGAGACTCTACGGGAGGAGCAGGCTTATAAATAAAAGATAAAGGGATGCTATTTGTCTAGATTAAATTAGGTTTAATTCTAAATTCATGTTGTATAGTAGTCCATGAGCACGAGGTAATTGATAATATATACAGGATCATCAAGAAAAATTTGTTTGAAGGACATTATGTTAGATCTCAGTGTACTTTGGGAACACAAGCTCCCATAATTCTCTTGCATTAACTTATTAAAAGATACAAATTACACATGTAGGCAGTTCATTTGGACACATGTATTTAAATCTGATATCATAAGTTACATATTTATATATCTTTCATAAAATTCAGAAGTTCTAAATGCACATGCTAAGTGTCTATATTAATCAGAATTTTCAACTTATTTTTTGATGGTGTCATAATAGTTCAATTCTACTTTAGTTTTGTGTCTTCTATAGCTTTTTACTTTATGAAAGCTTCAATATTCATGCAATCATGACAAGAGTAAATGTTAACATTCATTGACTACTTATTAAATTCCAAGCACTTATTGGGTAAAAGCATTTTATATATATTTTTCTATGGACTGTGTATGTGTGTGTGTATTAAATTTGAAGTGACTATTCAGGAAAGTAGCTTAATTCTTCATTATGTAGATAAGAAAACTGAGGCACAGAGAAGTTAAATTACTTGCATTATGTAGATAAGAAAACTGAGGCACAGAGAAGCTACTTCAAGTAATTTAGCTTCTCTGTGCCTCAGTTTTCTTATCTACATAACACCAAGATGGTTAGAGATGTATCATTGTAGCATCACATCTCTATGACAAAAAGAACAATAGCAGTTCTGTGGTGCAGAAACAAAGGTTTATCCTTCCATACTGAGAGGCAGGGCTGCTGCTAGAACAAAGCTGCTTTTGAAGGGGAGGATTGCTCCATCTCAACTCTGTGGGGTGAGAGTGAGACCCAATGGGGCCAGCATCACATGAAATAAAATTCAAAAAACTCTGAAATTATTTCCAGACCTTTGATGTCAATCCTTAAAAGAATCATTATTCTATTTAATGTACATTCATTAGCTTCTCTTTATTTTTAGCAAATCAGTTTAACCTTCAATATTCATTTATTCTACTTGATTAAATCAAACAACTGAATAGATAAGATAGAGACTAATAGCACTATTTTCTGTGCTAAAAAGTAGCAACCCAAAAGGATTTTAAAAAATCAAATTGGGGTTAGTAGATGTTTGTGCAAGGTGGGCCAAAAGTAGGTTTGTCGTTGTTCATATGGAGAATACGATAGTAAATAATAATATAAGAATAAACTCTGTGTTTATTGTTTAGTGTACTCACCACTGTAAACATACTTATGCCCCAACCTGTATATATTACTATATACAGTTTCTAAATCTTAGATTTGGAGGGTGAGGGGAGAAATAAAAAGGTTTCTAGAATAGGCAGGCAAATATTTTTCTTCCTGTACATGGAAGCAAAAAAAAAATTGAAAAGGAAATTTCAGATTGTGGCATTTTTGTCTTGTTAGTTCCTGCTAAAGCCCCCTCTTTACATAGGATTGTCTTCTAAGTACTATCCCTGGAGTATAGAAATCAATACAGCACTGCCCTGTAATGGCATTCTAACCCCGAGAAATCACAAGACTATAAAAGACTGCTTATAGGTCCCAACTTTACACCTATAGCATCACTGAGATGTCAACTTGAAAGCCTAGGTATGTTGGAGCTATTAGAAAGAAAAGGAATAGAAGATAGATTTTAAAAAAGGACAGATGTAGGCAATTTAAAATGAAGAGTTTCTGGAACAAACACAACTAGATCTTTTAGTTCCATGGGAATAGAATTGAAGATCAATTAGGAAAATGAAAGGGTGCTGCCTTACGTCAGGTTCCCCAAGAAATACTCTGAGGTGACGGTTTATTGGAAAGGGTCCTTGGGAGGAATACCTGTAAGAGAATGAAACAGAGGGAGAAACTACGATGCCTTGGCAAAGATGCCTCAGTCAATCCTACAAGAAGCCCTATAGCTGAGGTTGTCCTTCTGAACTGCCCCAAATCATAGCAAGGGGCTAAGGCCTTTGACCTCTGCATCAATCACTCATTCTATGTTGACTGGTCTTAGGATGGGGGCAAATCTTGGGCAAGACAGTTTCTTTTTGCTGAGGGCTATGCCTGGAGTTGGGCCCAGTTGTGGGTCATAAGGTGTCAACACTCTCAGCAGCTGGTCATCTGGGACATTCATGCAACTTACTTGTGTTTACTTGAGACTTCTGATCCCACCAATCATTAATCCCATATGTGCCATTCCCATCTTATTACATACTGCTGGGCACTTCCAATCTGATGATTTAGTGGTGATGACAGAAACCAGCTTGCGATGAGCAGTTTAGGTCACCCGATAATTTGATGTCCCACAGTCTGTTTCTACCAGAGATATAAGCATGTCAGCAGTTGTTTCTTGAGTTGCATATAGTTCTTTAAGGCAGATGGCATAATGCTGCTTTATAAACCTAACTATGTGACAATCCTCCTATACAGGTTTGACCTAAGTCCAATTGTATGAACCTGCCACAAAGCTCTTGCTCTGCAACCCACTACAAGCTGTCAGTTTTTCATGTCACTCATTAAATTGATTGAAGTAATTTTTATATGTATAGAATATGCTGCACCCCGAGCCCCAATTAGCTTACCAGGCATTTTGTTTTCCTCTTTGTGGTGGAAATTATGAGATGCAATAAGTTGTTCTTTGTTTTGGGAGGGATGCCTCGCCATGCCCCAGACCAATGGATCTCTAAAAACTTCTTTAATGTGG
>NW_006383015.1:3047501-3070757 GCF_000327345.1 Myotis davidii | reverse complement strand
CTTGTTAAGAAATCCGTTCCTAGCCCTGACCAGTTTTGCTCAGTGGATAGAGCATCAGCCTATAGACTGAAGGGTCCCAGGTTCTATTCTAGTCAAGAGCATGTACCTTGTTTGTGGGCACATCCCCAGTAGGGGGTGTGCAGGAGGCAGCTGTTCGATGTTTCTCTCTCATCAATGTTTCTAACTCTCTATCCCTCTCCCTTCCTCTCTGTAAAAAATCAATAAAATATATATTTTTTAAAAAGAAAAAGAAATCCATTCCTAAAATCTTAACCCTGTGTTAGCTATTGACCCATCTTGGACACAATTTTTTTTATGTCAATGAGGAGATACACACACACACACACACACACACACACACACACACATTATGTGTGTGTGTGTGTGTGTGTGTGTGTGTATCATTATTTTCTGTGCAG
Source organism: Myotis davidii (assembly GCF_000327345.1). Taxonomy (NCBI): domain Eukaryota; kingdom Metazoa; phylum Chordata; class Mammalia; order Chiroptera; family Vespertilionidae; genus Myotis; species Myotis davidii. The sequence continues at coordinate 3,070,338 of NW_006383015.1, read as the reverse complement.
ATATCAGGTACATGGTTTGCTCTCTCTGATTCACATTGCAGGAGAACAATCACACCATAATGACAAGTCCTATTACATTTCAAATTAATTTAGGAATTCCATTAGGAAATAGTGTCTAGCTCTTCTAAAACTAGCTCCACCATTCTGATATTCTAGGGAAAACAAGACAAAGCAAAACAGAGATCCTATGGATGTTTTCACAGAGAAATGCATAGCTATAGAGAATGAGTCAGTTGTTTGTATTGCTTCTAAATTATTCCTGATTTTTTGGCAAAGAAGGAAGTATTTTATACTTTGAAAATCAATAATCACTATAATCCAGGATGTTTTTCTTTTTCTTTTCTTTTTTGTAAGCTGGATACTAGACATTTCTACTTGAAAACAAGAGGATAAAACAAGGTGATTAAAGAGTTGAGTCCTTGCTCTAACTGGTTTGGCTTTGTGCATAGAGAGTCAGCCTATGGACTGAAGGGTCCCAGGTTTTATTCTGGTCAAGGGCATGTACCTTGGTTGCAGACATATCCCCAGTAGGGGGTGTGTAGGAGGCAGCTGATAGATGTTTCTCTCACATCAATGTTTCTAACTCTTTTTTTTAAATTTTGTTTTATTGCTTAAAGTATTACAAAGAGTATTACAGATGTCTCCTTTCCCCCAAGCCTTGACATTCCCCTGGCCTCCCCTACCCCCCAGTGTCTTGTGTCCATTGGTTATGCTTATATACAAGTCCTTCGGTTGATCTCTTACCTCCCCCCCCAACCCTCCCCTGGCTTCCCGCTGTAGTTTGACATTCTGTTCAATGCTGCTCTGCCTCTGTATCTATTTTTGTTCATCAGTTTATAATGGTCTTTATTATCCATAAATGAATGAGATCATGTGGTATTTTTCTTTCATTGACTGGCTTATTTAACTTAGCATAATGCTCTCCAGTGCCATCCATGCTGTCGCAAATGGTAAGAATTCCTTCTTTTTTACAGCAGCATAGTATTCCATTGTGTAGATGTACCACAGTTTTCTAATCCATTCATCTGCTGATGGGCACTTAAAGCCTAAGTTTTTCTAACTCTTCATCCCTCTCTTTTCCTCTCTGTGAAAAATCAATAATATATATATATACTTAAAAAAAAGAGTTGAGTCCTTAAGATATTTTTTTAAACAAAGAACTAGAATTTCTTCTAGAAATTTAAATGCTATTTTTTTTTTCAAAGAACAAGATTAGTGCTGAGTATAATGAGATTTTTATCTAAACTGGTGCAACTAGGATACCCAGATATTTATTTTATAATATTAAGATACTATCCACTTTAAAAAAAAAAGAAAAAGCTGATAGAATTGAGGTTTGCCTTTTCATTCTTTCCCTGTCCATTATCATTTAGAAGTTAAGTTGATAATAAAGACAGAAACAACAGAAGCATAAAGAGAATCAAAAGATAGAAGGACTGATCTAATCTCTTAACCATGGGAAACCTAATGCAGGATTTTTCTTCCCCTTGGTGGTTGCAGGAATTAGATGTATATTGGGCCCAAATGGATTCAATTAACTTCATAGATAATTTTCAACTTTGTCACCCCCTTTTCAGAGTGCACAAGCTGAAATGAACTTCTTACAAATAGGCTAATGTAACTTTGAGTTTCATCTACATTTATACATTGGGTAGTATGGACCTTTTAACAATATTATTACTTCTAATTTATAAACATGTGAATTTTTTTCATTTATTCCATTTCTTTCATCAATGTAATTTGATTTTTAGTATACAGATTTTTTAACATATTTGTTTAAATTTTCTCCTGTTTTATTGTATTTGCTGTTATTGTAAGAAGGATTTTTTAAAATACTTTTTCAGATAGTTTTGTTAAGGGTATAGAAACACAACTTATTTTTGTATATTGATTTTGTAAATAATGTTTAATATAGGTGTTATATATTAGTAATTATAGGTTATGCAACTGACATGCATATACATGAAAACCAACCAGATAAACTTATGTATAATGGTATATTAAATTTAAAAAATAATTAAAAGCTCTTGCCATGCCCTTTAAATTAACTTCTAAATTTTAAATAAGCCATTACTAACATAACTAGCTCCCATAGTAGTAAATAATTTTACTGAGCATAATTAATAAAATTGTCAACCTAGCTTACAGAGCTAAAATAAGGGAAAATGAACAATGAAATAGAACCCAGTAATGATCTGAGGTGAGAGTTTTCAGAATGCTGTCCTGAGTCTCAAGTTGGACCATATGCAAATAAATGACTTTGAAGAACAATTGGGCTTTTTATTCCCTTACCTTAATAATTGTGGATCTCCATTTCTTCCATAGAACTTTTCTTTTTCCTTAACGCATATATTTGCAGTAAAAGCACATTTATCATCAAGTGTCACTTATTGCAAATACTTTTCTATATTCAAGAGAGTGTCAGTATGTGTTGAAAAGAGGAGATACATGTAGATACTGTGCATTTGAATGACCCTTCAAAGCCTGACTTCCCTGTGTAGAGGAGATAACACTTAATAAAGTCAGAGTCTTCTCAGTTGTTTAACTTTTAAAAATCAGAATGTAGTAGCTTTGAAGTATTTGAAATAAAAACTGGCTTTCCTAGTATTATGGAAGCTTCAACTTGACAGCTTGTAAAGCTTTAAAAAAATCAAAAGATTTAGTTTGGGTATAGGATTTCTTGCTTTTCTATAGATGTAAATTACTTGAAGCAGTTATTATTTTTACTCCTGTAATAAGAACTTTGGAGAGTTTCTTTTGAAAATCTACTTTAATCCACATGATTCTATGCCTCTCTTTAATATTAGCCAGAAGCAAGGTTAGTATTTTTCTATTTCAATGTTGCCCTTATTATTAATAAATAATGGAGGTCAAGGTAAAACTTAAATCTTTTTTACATGATCTTATCTAAGCAAATTATAGTTCATGCATGGTTTGTTAAATGGGAATTAAAGACAAGCCATTTCTACTTGCATGACTCTGTTCTTGCAACTGAATTACATACAAAGCTGGAACTACTGAAAACTTACTTGCAGTTTCATTCCTCTGACATATCCCTGTCAGCAAAGAAAGTAGACATGATCCTGAACTACCAGCTCCAGATGATCTGTTCCTCCTCTGATATAAATTGTGTCCTTTCCTTCTAGTAACTGGAATGTTAATTTATGCACATTCCACTAAGCCCTTTCCTTAAACCTCAAGTGAGGTGAATGAGGTTTGACTACGGAACTCAGTATCCCAGTTCTGCTTCCAGATCCAGTCTTTCTAGCATATTCTCCTAGAACTGAAGTCCTAGAAACCCCATCCTTTCACTACAAGATTTCAACCATGTTCTAGCAGACTTTGTTGAAGTTAACTTGCCATTTTCATCTGCTATTGGTTCCTATCTTGATTGCAGATGTAGGCCCTATAAATAGTTCTACTTTCTTGGATGTGACAATTCCTATTTTGTTTTAGTGACAAACAATTAAAACAGGTTCCATCTGACTCTCAACTCTCCTTTTGCCTCTCTTCCCACCTTTTATTTATTCTTTAACTCATACTATTTTTTATCTCTTGCCTACTAAAAAGTCATCCTAAGCACTTTGTTGTCTTTTCTTACATTACAATGTATAATCTTTTATATTTTAAAAATTGATATAACTTGTATCAAAAATGCAAAAAAATCATAATTGTGAAGTACTATAATTATTATAAGGTGAACATAACCCAGAACTACTACTGTGGTCCAAGAATAGAACAATGCCAGCACCTTAACAGCAACCCACAAGCCCTTTTTCAATCACTTTTTGCTCCCTCATCACCAGTGGTAACCATTATCCTGACTCCTTAGCATCTTAGGGTTCAGGAAGAAGTAGCACTTTCAAACTTGCCCCAGGATTCATAGATTGCCAATACCAATTTCATCCACCAGGTTTGCTCTCCTTGGGCTTCCCTGCTCATTCCAATGACCTATCTAGTAGATGGCTCCTATCATGGTAATGATGTTATCCATGGAATGCCTTCTGTATCCCCACCTGTTAGTGGTGGAAGTGGAGCTCTTGATATTCCACAACGATGGAATTTCCTGAGACTCACACAAGAGAATGAGGACCTTTATTTCCATGGAATTGCACTTCTTGGTTTTCCAATGTCCCATTTTCCTCTGCCTTAACATGGAAAAAGTTCAGTCTTGTCTTCATTAGGGCAAGAATTAAGGCAACTTCCATAGTCTCCACTCCATATTAAAGCACAGTTCAGTCCAGCATTTGGCTAGCTTGGCTTGTAATCCCAGCTGTAGTCCATTGCATGTGGGATCTGCATGGCCATGGGCAAGAGAGCACATGGGCAAGTGTTGGTCAAGAAGCAAGAGAGCACAAAAGCAGGCAAGAGCTACGCAAGAGCAGAACAAGAAACAAGAGAGTAAGAGAACTTCTGTCTGGGGGTTATAACTGGGAGCTGAGCCAATTAACCCTTCAAGTTCTTGCAGTGGCTTCACACACTCCCCCTCTCTCACCCTCACACCCCTGCTGGCCAATTATCTTTTTTCCAGGTTAGACTGGTAGGCAAGCATCTTCCTTAGATCATCATGACCTCACTGCACACACACCCGCATTTGATCCTTCCCCCTGTGGTCTGCAGGGAATTAATTGACTGGTGATTCCCTAGGGAGCATGAAGCTGTAGCTTCCTGGTAAAGCTGTCCAGATGGCCATGCTTACAATGGCTGGCCTCCCCTTTGCTCTATTTCTATTATTAATATGAATAACTAGCTAATTATAATTATAATTATAAACAAGGAACTTGCTTGTACTCTCACCCAAGATAATTCAATGTGACTTTAGACTCATCCACAGCCATGACCCTCTGCTCTATGGCCCTCTGGCCCTCTTATAGCACCCTGGTATTGAAGTGCAAACAAATAGAAACACATACGATGTTGTACTCAGCTTCTTATATTCAACCTCACATCCGAGAGGTTTATCCTTTTTTTATTTTTTTTACATTAGCCATAGGTAATCCAGTGCATTGCTATACAGGATTCTATTTTATGAATATACCACAAATTATTCATCCATTGTATTGTTGACTAACATTTCACTTGTTTCCAGCTTAGTCTTTTACAAATAATGCTGCTGTGAACATTCATGTATAAATTTTCAGTATTCATGTGTATACATTTGTTGTGGGTTATGATTAATTGTGAAGTATTTTGTCATATGTATATATGTTCAACTATAATAATTGATGCCAATTATACAATATGGTTGTGCCAAATATACTTCCACTAGAAGTATATTAGAATTACCACATGCTTTCAAACAGTTGATCTTGTTGGCCTTTTATTTTCTAGTTATTCCAATGGGTGTGTAATAGTGTTTCATTATCATTTTGATTTTTATTTATCAGATGACAAATGTGGTTGGGCAATTTTTATGGGTCATATTGGAATCTTCTTTTATAAAAGGAATTTGGCTTAAGTTTCTTGTTTATTTTTATTTTAGGTCTTGAATGTTTTAAGTCATGGCCATATATTTTTTGATACTGCTCTTATTAGAAGATGAGGTCTATGCCCCCTCCCCTCAAATCTGTACAAGCTTGCAATTTCTTAGTAATAAGTAGTGAAGAAGTAATGCTAAGTAGTTTCTGAGGCCAAAACCGGTTTGACTTAGTGGATAGAGCGTCGGCCTGCAGACTGAAAGGTCCCAGGTTCGATTCAGGTCAAGGGCATGTATCTTGGTTGCGGGCACATTCCCAGTGGGAGATGTGCAAGAGGCAGCTGATCGATGTTTCTCTCTCAGCGATCTTTCTAACTATCTCTCTCCCTTCCTCTCTGTAAAAAATCAATAAAATATATTTTTAAAAAAAGTAGTTTCTGAGGCTAGGTCATAAAAGGTCCTTCGTCTTTCACAACAATCACTGAAAAATTTGCTTTTGGAGACACAAGAGTTACCAAACTAAAGAGGTTCATTTTCTGGCCACATCAAAACGCAATAAGCCATGAACAAGAGCTTGCAGTAACAAAAGTAAAGGTTATTTCGGAAGTGGCCCACACTCAGGGACAGATGAACTAATAAAACTCAAAGTCCTGGCTCCCCAATGGCTTCTAGGGGAGGAGTTATATAGGGAAAATTCATTACCCATGGTGACTAAGAGAGTTAGGGTTGTGGTCTCTACTGATTGGTCAATACAAGGATAGGGGGTAGCTGATCATTGCATCTGGTCCTGATGTCAGCCATGGTGTGACTTCATCTAGTTTCTCAAGATGTGGTTGGTGGGGTTCTTCTGGAGCTGAAACACAACCAAGGCCCAGATGTTATCTCTAGATTGATTAAAACTCTGTCTCAGTTATCAACACACCCAAGACTTTGTTCCCAAGATTGTTTGAAGCCAACCGGAAACTCACGGTCCTGAGGGCATAATGATTAAGGAAGTGATCCTATAAGAGAGGAGGCAGGTGAGTCAGGGTGTTAGATGAGGCCAGTTTGAATCAAAAGGAGAAAAAGTCACATTAAAGAAATGATGTTTCTATTCAGTTACAATGATGCCCAACTACAGCCCGAAAGAGCTCACATGTAAGCACTGCTGTCAACTGCTAAGACCACTTTTGCAGCAATTCTCAACAAGGCACCAGATTTGTAAGTAAAGCTGCTCTGGACTCTCTAGAGCAGTGGTTGCCAACATTTTGGACCTCATGGACCACCAGTGGTTCATGGGCCACCCGTGGACGACCGCTGCTCTAGAGTCTAGACCACCTCCTTCTCCATCTAAAACCATTAAATTAGCTCCATTGGCCCCACTTGAAACAGAAGAGTCAGCTAGCCAAGGCCTGCCTAAATTCCTGACTCATTAAAACATGATATGTAATAAAATGGTTATTATTTTAATCCATTAAGTTTTATGTTCATTTCTCAAGTGGCAATAAATAACTTAAACAGAATCTATTACTGAAAGTGGGATGCTGTCATAATAAAACCAAACATGTGGCATCTGGATTTGGAATCAGCCAGCAGCCTGTGTAGGCTGTTGGTGAAGGATGAAAACAAAATGAGGAAACTGTTATTGGAGTTGAAAGAAAGAGGAGCCTGGTTAGGTATCTGTAGACAGTGTGGCAATACAGTTGGCTGTGATGACATGGACAATAGAAAATGTACCTAATAAACTAAATGGTCGAGGTGAGGAGCCTTCTGGACAGAGCGCTGAACATGCCGCCTGCCTTCTTGCCACCTGTAATAACATGAGTGACCAGACAGATATAGATGAACAAGGAATGAACTGTTCTATTTTTTAGTAGAATTTGAAGGAAATATAAAAGCCCAAAATAGTCAGCAAAAGAAAAGACAGCTTCAAAGCAAAGATCAAATCCTGGGCATTGCTGGTGAAACATTGCCCCATGGGAATCCAGGTGTTACTGCGAGATTCTTTGTTAAAACCTCAGCAAGATTTAAGCTAGAGCCTCATCTACCTTCTCATTTAGACAAAAAAAGCCTCCAAGAATGTTAAGAGTGAGCTTTAAGACCTCTCTGCTAGACCGCAGTGCTTCTACAGGTACTGTTCTAAAAGTATTCTCACAAGGAACCCTGGGTGGAAGGGTTTCATCACAAACCTTTGTGAGTGAAGCTTTTATCTAATAGATTGGTTTATAAATTGACATATGAGCAACTCAAAGGAAATTCAGTATCTTGGACTGGAGGAGATTGGCATAATACACAATGAAAAGAGGAATTTATGGATGTGGAGCAGGCTGAGAGCTACTCAGCTGCAAACAAATACTACTCTCTATGGAAAAAGGATGACTCAGAAAGAATCTCAAGACCCCAGAGGACAGAGCCAAGAGCAGTAGAGAATCATTCTCAGGGAGGAAGTTCTGGGCCCTAAGCAAGGAACTTGCAATGGCAATGGGTGGGCAAAAGGAAGTTTGCAAAATTAATAAATGATAGTACAATAGTAAATGCCATTTTTCTCATAATCACAATTGTATAACATGAATGAGGGGAAAGTTGACAGTAGTACCAAGCAGAACTCATACTTCCCTTCAGACTTTTTCACCTGCCTTCAGACCCCTTAGAACTTTGTATTGTTTCTGTTCCTGCATGGAACAGGCTTCCTGCAGGTCAAACCTAAGGACAAACAGGCAAATGCCTAGAATTTCTGGTTTCTCCTACTGTTCCCTGGCAAGAAAAATGAAACCCATGTAAAAGCATTGGCTATGTCTTTTGCCATGTGAGAGGGATGAGAACTGTTTGACTCTCCCCTGGGTAAATCTGAAACTGAGAAGCTACATGCAGTTGGCTGGTTTGGGAGTGAGCTGCCATAAACAGAGAGGCATTGGTGAATCTTTCCCTTGGTTTTGATATGATCAGATTCATCTTAAGAAAGGCTCAGATTCATCTTAAGAAAGACTCTAAGAGAATCTCATGGAAGCCATTGAATCCCAATTTAGTCATGAATTTTTGGGAGCCCAGAACCTAATGAGGAGGTTATTGACAGCTAGCAGGAGTAAAGGAAATGTCAGGTCAATGGTACTATAATAGCTAGGCCTTCTAACCACAGTAGGGGATCCCTAAAGGGGACCCCAAAGTGGATCCAAGAAAGAAAGATATCTACCTTGGAGCTCAATCTGAAGTTGCCCCAAAACATCTGCTAAAACAAGTATTGGAGTAAGAAAAGAAAAAGATTGAACCAGACACTCCTCCTCCTCTGTAAGCATCCAGCCTGTAATAAGAACATTAACTGAATCCCAGTGGGGATATGGATACTGTATGGGAATGGAGATATGTGATTAATAGACAGCTATTATCATCTAACAAGGACAGGAAAGCTATGGGATTCATATAATATTGCATTTAAGATCTGGGAAAGCCTGGGCTGGTTTGGCTCAGTGGATAGAGTGTCGGCCTGCGGACTGAAGGGTCCCTGGTTTGATTCAGGTCAAGGGCACATATGTACCTCTGTTGCAGGCTCCTCCCCAGCCCAGGTGCATGCAGGAGGCAACCAATCAATGTGTTTCTCTCACATCAATATTTCTCTCTGTCTTTCCCTCTCTCTTCCACTCTCTCTAAAAATCAATGGGAAAATATCCTCAGGTGAGGATTAAAAATAAGTAAATACATAAAATTGATAAAAACATACTTTAAAAAAAGAGCTGAGAAAGAAAAATGAAAGAGACAAAACAAATTACAAAAAAAGGAAGAATAAGGTTGATGTCTGCCTATATATACACTTACATACATGCATGAATTCCGTAGCATTGTAGGATCACTTCTTTCAAATTATGTCTATACTAGAGGCCCAGTGCACGAATTCGTGCACCAGTGTGGTCCCTCGACCTGGCCTGCAGGATCAGGCTGAAACTGGCTCTCCGACATCCCCCAAGAGGTCCTGGATTGTGAGAGAGTGCAGGCCAGGCCAAGGGTCGCCACCAGTGCACAATTGGGGCTGGGGAGGGACAGTGAGGTTGGACAGCCAGGGAGGGATTATGGGAGGGCTCCAGGTTGTGTCCGGCCATCTCACTCAGTCCAAATTGCCCAGACCCCAGAAGCAAGCTCACCTACCGATTGGAATATCTCCCCGCTGGTGGTCAGTGCACATCATAGTGACTAGTTGATTGTCATCCCCCTGATGATCAGTGCACGTCATAGCAAGTGGTTGAGCGGCATTAGCAAATCATTAGCATATTACACTTTGATTGGTTGAACGGATGACCAGACAACTGGACACTTAGCATATCAGGCTTTTATTATATAGGATATTAGTTACCTATCAATTATATTCCTTGATGTTATATTTCTGCATACATAGATGCATAGTATTATTTATATACATATATAGAACACTGAGATATTGGCAGTGATATATATGTATTTTGTGTACATCAGGGGAAAGAAGCAATACAATATTTTTAAATGGTATGTTGGTTAGTATTTTTCTATTAATCAAGCATCCAAGATATTCTAATTGGGTCCCCAGAGATATCACCATTTCAAAGTTTTAATTTGAATGATTTGTGACATTAGAGACCCAGTATTTTATCATCCGGTATTTGAAAGATAAATCACATTTTAGTTCCCTTGATTAAGTAACGTACTTGAGAACTGACAGATGCTTTCATAACATTCCCTTTAAAGAGACTTTGTCCTCATTCCAACTCTCAGTCTTTAGATCCTGCCCTGGTGCTCAGACCTCAGAGTTGTAACAATCGTCACACAAGAAAATTAATGCTTCTTTTCTTTGTGATTCCCTCTATGTGTGTATATGCTTGTCACTTAATCTTGCCTGGTGCCTTTTTCTCCTCTCCTATTCTTTGGATATTGCTTACAGCATTTTTAATGTCCTCTTAAGTTTATTTTTTTTTTGAGATTGACATATCAAAGTATGCTTTTCAAATCATGGTAAATCCATGTGCTTTGTTTCTCCATTTTTATTTTTATTTTGCCCTTTTACTGCTGGTTATATGAACTATTTTATTCCGTTAGATTTTATGCTGCCTTCAAGATAATTATTCAACTTTAATATATATTTTATTTGTCATTGAATTTTCTTTCAATTATGTCCTCATAAATTTTACAGCAAACCTTTAAAGATACAAATAGTTATTGTACTACCACCCTTGTGGTAATACCTCTCGTGTGAGTCTAGATCTAAGTGGAGGTGTGGGAATCCTCCACTCCTGTTTTGTTTCCTTACAAATTCATTAATACATTTAATATATGAGTCACCGTCCTTTTCTACTGTAGCTTTCCTGTTTGTTTTTTTTTAATTTTTTCATGACTGATATACAAGAAGCTGTAAATATTTAATTCATACAACTTGATGAGTTTGGAAATAAGTGTACACCAATGAAACCATCACCAGAATCTATGCCATAAATGTATCCTTTATCTGAAAATTTTCCTCTCACCCTTTGAGCCCCGTCTATTACTGCTGCTTCTTACCCTTTTCCTCATTCTCGTCCTCTCTCTCCTCCTCCTCATTATTATTATTATTATTACTATTAGAAAACTTAACATGAATTTTCCATCTTAGCAAATTTTAAGTACATAATACAGTATTATTAGCTATAGGCACTGTGCTGTACAGTAGAGCTCTAGGATATACTCATCTTGCATAGCTGAAACTTTGACCAATGTCTCACCATTTTCACTGCCACCCCTAACCCCTGGGAACAATCATTCTCCTCTCTGCTTCCGTGACTCTATTTCAGATTCCTCCTATCAATGCTGTCATGTAGCATTTCTCTTTTTTTGTCTGGTTTATTTTACTTAGCATAACGGCCTATAGATTCATTCATGTTGTCACAAATGCTAAGACATCCTGGATCATTATTTGAGAAGTTCTATAGAATTCTTTTACATTATCCTGTTATGAATGGGACTTAATTTAAATATTGATTTGATCCAACCATCAATGTTACAGTGTTGCATAAAATTTACACTAAACCCTTAAACACTGCAGCAAGAAAAAAGAGGGAGGTATCTTTACCGAAATGCTAAAAATCAAGCTGATTAATTTGACATTTCTTAAATTTACTACTAATTTTACGTGAAATGCTGAGGGAGAAAAATCAACTCTTGATTTCAATTTCTAAATCCTGTGATAACACTGTGAATAGAGATCAGTATAATAAATTTCTTAAGACTAACTAACATGCTTAGAGAATAAGGATTTTTTAAAGTCACACTTTTAAGCCTGCAATTTAGGATTTAAATTGCAAAATGTTCCAGTTCCCAGAATCTGCGAGAAATGTGGGTGGTCCTTGATAAAGGCCTAAGTAAATTCATTCTTTTCTTTAAGACAGAGGTCCAGAGATCAGATACTCTCTTTCCAAATTAAGCCCTGCTTTTCATAGATAACATACCCAGTCAGTCAAGGATTAAATGCTAATAAGTAGACTTGAATTGCCCAAGAAAGAAAGATGGAATTGCATAAAGACAAAACACCTCCCTTATAATTCTAAGATCTTTAGACTTTCCCTAAATCTCAATTCCCCTTTAGCCACATGAAAATCAAAATGTTATTTATATGATTGATGATAACCTGTGATTGCAGTCATTATCACATAAAATATGGCAAAACCACGAATTTCTAATCTGCTTCCCTTATATTTGTGTTTTAAGCATGGCAACATGTCTCAACTGTGATTAGATTATATTAGTGAGAAATTTGTCTGGGATTATAGGAAGAAAAAAGCAATCATTCCATTGATTTCGGTCTCTTGCTGTTCATATATATATATATATATTCCCCAAACATATACAGTGGAAGAAATTATATAAATAACTAGGACTCCATAATTTATTAACATTTTCTCTAAAAGGCATTTAGTATATATCAGAAAGCAGAACAGTTATTTTATTAAATTTATTTATGTAGGTATTCATTGACATCTTAACCAGAAGACATCTTTTTATTGATACTTAGTGAGAGCAGAAGAGAGAGAGAGAGAGAGAGAGACAGAGAGAGAGAGAGAGAGAGAGAGAGAGAGAGAGAGAGAAACATCTATTGAGAGAGAAATATCAATTGGTTACCTTCCTCCAGAACAATACAAGCCACTGGGTCCATTCTCAACTAATCTTAACTTGCTAACACCAGATGTTAAAATTTTAATGATTTAGTGTTATCAACATGAATAGTTTCTCCCCAGCTCATGTTTTCTTCTTCCATCTCACACCTTCTTCTGTGGTCATTTTCATTCTAGAAACATGATTGGTGCTCTGTCCATCCTAAGTACTCTCCGTCTCTGTCTCATTTTGCCTGCAGTCCTGAACGTTCTGTTAGTATAGATTTGTAGATTGACTGCTTTCTTTGGGCGCTTTGAAGCTAATCCTCTCTTCTGGTTCTGACTGCTATCATAGGGCACTTTCAAGCTAATAGTCATCCCCTAAAGGTGCCTGTCTTTCTCCTGGCTGCCTTATAATCCCCTGTGTTGGATACTCTATCTTTTCACTACTGTGTGCCTAGTATGAATTTCTTTAATTTATCAGTCTTAGGATTCATGCTTTTCATCAATTCTAGAAAAATATAATTTTATTTGGAATGCCGTATCTCTTCATCCTTTATTATTTTTTACTGGAATGTCAATGAAAAATATGTTGTAACTTTTTACTCTATTCTCTTCTTACTACCTCTCTTTTATTTATTTTTTAAATATATTTTATATTTATTTCAGAGAGGACAGGAGATAGAGAGAGAGAGAGAGAGAGAGAGAGAGAGAGAGAGAGAGAGAAACATCAATGATGAGAGGGAATCGTTGATCAACTGCCTCCTGCAACCCCCACACTGGGGATCGAGCAGCAACCCGGGCATGTGTCCTGACTGGGAATCAAACCATGACCTCCTGGTTCATAGGTTGATGTTCAACCACTGAGCCATGCTGGCCGGGCACCACCTCTCTTTTATGTTTCTATCTGTTTGTTTCTCTGCTGCCTTCTGTTTAATTTCTTTTGATCTATGTACTAGTTTATTCAGTTTCCTTTAACTGTGTCTAATCCATTCTCTATCCCACCTACTGAGTTTCTAATTTCAAACCTTTTTTAAATATGAAAATTCTCTTTGGTTCTTTTTAAAATATGCCTAGGCATTGTGCTGTCTCTTGTTTCTTTATCATATTTAGATACTGTCTTTTAATTTCCTAAATATTTTCAATATGCTTATTTTATATTCTTTTTGATAATATCATTATCTGAAGTCTTTGTGGGCCTGATATACAGTCTTTTATTTAACTAACGCCCCCTCATGTGGCTTGTTACTTGACTTACTCTATGATTTTCTTCTGGGTGACTGATGTTTCATAGGAATTCTTTGAGGATTGGATTTAAAAGATTCTGCTAGGGAGGATCTAGTTGTGCTTCTGGCAAAGTGTCTCTAGATGCTACTTTCCCAGGAAAACTTCAAATAGTTGAGTTCAGGAGTTTTCAGATCACACAGTGAATGTGTATTTGGGGCCCAAATACTTAGGAGTATGAGTTCATCATTAACAATTTTCAGGGGATTTGAAAAGAAAAATCTTGAATGAGAGCCCTGACCAGGACATGCACAACCCTTGATGTATCCCTATGAAGTGCAGGTTTTCCTCTCATTCACTCAGTGTTGACATTTTCCAAAACTTCCCTGCACAATTTCAGTGGGCCACATTGCACCATGTCCATGCAAGGAGCATGCCCTGGGTTGTGCAGTGCATGATGTTTGCAGTCAGATGTAATGGTCTTGGTGTCACCGTTTTTGCATCTTTATACTTGTATAGAATGACTGATTTTGTTCACAATTTTGCAGAGGTATCGGGGAAAAGAAGGATAAATTATTAAATGCTTAGTACACGCACCTGCTCAATACTACTTATGAAATATTTTTAAGATTCCTGTTTTATAAACAATACTTGTGATGGTAATACAAGCATACATTTATTGAGATTTGACTGTGTGTCAGGCACAGCTTTAAATATTTCATATTTATCCAATATAATCTTCACAATAACCCTATGAAATACCATTTCTACTCCTATCTATATATATAAAACCCTAATATTCAAATAGACTGAATGGTGGAACACTGAACAACTGGTTGCTATGACATGCGCTGACTACCAGGGGGCACGCATGAAACATAGTGGGCATTGGCCACAGCAAGATGGTGGAGCAGGTGAGCAGGGGCACCAGACCAAGGCAAGGCTCGCCAGTTGCTGTCATCAGGGCAAGCCTCTGTTGGTTATGAAAATTCTTTGCTCCCCTGTGCCACGCTCCTGCCCAATGCCCGCACCCACTGCCAGCGCCTGGCGCAGGCCCCTATCACTCGGCACCATCAGTGGGTGCGAGCGGCTGCCAGCCCCAATCACCTTTGGGGGATTCTCCACCTCCCGCTGCTCCTGAGGGATGATCGGGGTAGCAGCCACCGCTCACACCTGCTGCTAGTGCCAGCCCCAATCACTCGGTGCCATCAGGGAGTGTGAGCGGTGCTGGTGACATCAGCGCATGAAAAGTGGTAGCAGCAGAAGCAGGGCTGCCAGCAGACAGGGGACTGGGGGCTACCACAGGAGGGACTAGGAAGGGGCATGGAGGATGGGCTGAGACCCGCCTCTGTGCCCACCACAGCCTTGCGGCCCACAGTTCCTTTCAGGGTGCACAAATTTGTGCACTGTGCCCTAGTTTTATATATACTAGTAAGAAAATTATCTAAGAGAAGTTAATTTTCCAAGTCCACACAACTTGTGAGTGACAGGTCATAGTTTAAATTCAGTCTTCCCAACTCCAGACTTAATGTCCTTTCTCTGAGAGGCAAATAAGCTACTCTCCTGAAATCATGTTGGGCATTTGAGGAGTAATTATTCTGTTTGACAAAACAACAACAAAAAAAGACATTTCAGTGATGCTAAAGAGTTAATACAATTTTAGAGTACAAGAAAGAATATTTGTAAGACCTGAAAAAAATCTAAGACTTTGGCCTTTCAGAGAGCTTTAATTCTCATGGCCGTGCCTGTCCTGTATTTCTACATCAATTGCGGATGAACTATTAACTTTCAAATTAGTTGCTCCAGGGTCCTATTTACATTTTTAATAGGGACAATATCAGAGGATCATAAGGCCTAAGTTAAATTCAAGAGAAATTTCTAGAGAAATAAGTGATCAGAGCAACAGCATGTATCCCAATGCCCTATATATCATTAAAGAGTTAATTAAATGTATTAAGCAAAATGTAGCTTCAATTTTATGTAATTAAGACAATTTTTTAGAGAAATTATTAAAACCAGACTTAAACGAAGAGGGCTTAGTCTGCATTATCTGCAGGAGACTTGTTTGGCCTCCAAGGACTCCTTGCTAATAACTTCTGACTTGTTTAAATTCCCTCTGAGAGAGAGTATTTAGTCTACAATTGGCTTGCTAATGACCACTGTGGAAATGTAGATTGGTCTCAGGTGCTGTACTCTAAAACAAGCAGAAAGTTTTCCTCTCAAGTTAACTTCTTGAACAGAAGTTGGTATGCAGTTTTCCCCTGTTATCTTCCTCCAGCCAAAAATCACACTATTAGTGTCATTTTTTAGGACAGAGCACAAGGAATATTTATGGAGAGATGAGATGACTTGTAATTTTGAGGGCATCAGTAATTTCCCCTTAATGGTGCTCCCTACCAAATAATTATGCTCTTTAATAATAGAGAAACATGTAAAATGTAAATTGACCATCCCTCTGCTATGCTCACCAGCCAATCAGGAGTGGGTATGCAAATTAACCCAACAAAGGTGATGGGTTAATTTGCATACACAGGCGCTGGGCAGAGAGCAGAGCAGGAAAGCCAGCAGAGAGTGGAGCGTCTTGGGGAACCAAGATGGAGAGCAGAGAAGAAGAGCTGGCGGCTTGGAGGACTTGGCAGAGTGGGAGGCCATGGGACAGAGACAGAGCAGGAAGGTAAAACCAAGAGCACAGGGAACACCAGGAATTCTGGGAATAGTAGTTTTGGTGGCAGCCCCAGGACCTGAAGTGGAAGCTCAGCGCTGGGAGCACCAGAAATGCTGGGAATCGTAGTTCTGGTGGCAAATGGGGTCACAACCCACAGGTTGAGAACCACTGCACTAGAGAAAAGTGAACCTGGAGCAAGTTACTGTTGTAGTGGGGGATGGAGGGAAAGCAAAGGTGAAAGACATAAGTAAATTCAGAGTGTTTGGGAAAAATTAAAAAGATATCCTAAAACTTCCAGGAAATCTCTACCAGTGAAGCAAAGAAAAACAAGTGCCTCTATTATTCTGTGAGCAACAAACCAAACTGAGGTGGGGTCTCAGACAGTTCACTCATATGATTGCAAAGTCAGTCAGAAACTCCCTGATTGGACAGGGCTCCCCTGAGGGCTCCCAAATTGGAGAGGGTGCAGGTCGGGCTGAGGGACCCCCACACACCCCAGTGCACGAATGTCGTGCACCAGGCCTCTAGTAAATGGTTAAAAATCAATATGACTGATATTTTAATAGAGTTAAGGCATACTGGTATTCTTTGGACAAGAGAAACAAATATTTTAGATACTTAAGCATGTCTGTTTCACTCTTAAACTGCTACAGACAGAAAAACTCACTAAAAATAAACTCCCTCTAGGGTACCGACATTTTAACCATAGTAAACAAATTGAAAAGCATAGGTGTTCCATAGTTTTCCTCTAGCATCTTCTTTATAAACAAGTTCTAGGATAAGTTACAAAAATTTTTGGAAGCTCTGCCATTTTCACAGAAGATTTTATAGCCACGTTATTATATCATTAAATGAAATTTCTATTGCCATTTACAGGATATTCTGCAGTAGGCACAAATCAACTTATCCAAAAAGTCCACCACTACAGTGTTGCATTCTTAAAGTAGGCTACTGGGACCAAAGTTTTTTGAACCGAATGACACCACTTCATTATAATACAGTTGTTACAATTTAAAATTATCTTTTTCCTTGTGCGAATTAGAAGCTGCCTACCATTCAGTATTGATCAGTAAATTAAAACCCTTCATCTCTGCTGTGTGCTTTGTTGCTTGCTGAAATCTTACTATTTCTCAAGTGTTTAGGACACCAATAATAAAATCATTTAGAGATACAGGTATCAAGGAAAGTAGAATTCTTAGGCCATACACCCACATAAGCATGTACATGCACACACATATACATTGATTTACAGTTTTTACCTCTGTTCTTAAGATTATTGTTATGGAGTCACTTGAATGTGAATTGATTGTCCAACTATAACATCACTACTTCATCTAATTTTAGTATTTTTTGTTGTGTTTAAGTAGAGAACCAATTCGAAAGATTATTTTAGTAGAGATGATTAGACTTCCAAAATTAGAAAATTTAGGAAGCTCTGAATATTCTGAACAGGAATTTCTACGTGTCTGAGAAACCATCCTCAGCCATCTCTTTAGCTTCTGCCCTTGGTCTTTTAAAATCCAACGCCAGATATGTCCACCTGCTTCCAATCTCCGCAGAGCACTGTGAAAATGTAGATTGTCTCAGCTCTCACAAATTCATTATATTATATTCAACTTAAAGATAATTGCTCTCTATTATTTTTAAATTATTCCATTTGTGTATATCTCCTCTGCAGCTAGACTGAGTCTGAACCAGGCAAGGGGCCCCTTATCTTCATGATGCCAGGTATCTCAGATGACTTCTCAAGGAGAGCGTCTGGGAGGAGAATGCATCAGTCTGGATTGTTTGTTGTGGCAACAAACAATCCCCAAATTTCAGCAAATTCCTGGAATGGGATTTTATTTCTCAGTCACATAATGTCCATGGCAGGGGCGGAGGTTCTGCTCCGTGTCATCTTCAGAAATAAGTACAGGGTGAGGAATAGCCACTACTTTGTGATATTGTCAGTCTCATGGCAGAGGAGGAAAAAGAAAATTCTAAAAACTTATCATTTTCACACCTTATTGGTCAAAACAAGTTACATAGCCATTTCTGAGTTCCTTAGAATGTAGATGTTTACTCTCCCCATATGGAAGAGTCAGAGCAAGTGTTATAGCCAGTCTGAGTGCGGTAGATAGAGAGGTATAATCCTTCCTCAGGGAGAAGTAACAACTCTTTTGAAAAATAATGTAATCTATCACAGATAGAACATATAGAAAGGTAATCAAATATTTCAACATAACTTTCTCTCACTTATTGTACTGCATGGATGGATCTACTTGATATACCATTTACACATTTTTTTTTTCTGAATGCAGTCTTAACAATTGCCATCCCCTCCTTCTCCAGCCTCATAGCCCAGAGTTATACCCATGGTTTCCTCTTCATTGTGGCTAGTTAATAAAGGATTATAAAACAAATACATATTTAACTGCTATTATTTAATAAGATAGCTACAAAAATATACTTTATCAGTTTCCCCTAAATTGCAATTTACCAAGCACAGCCCTAAATGCATGGAGGAACCATGAGAAAACTAGACATGGTATCTGATCTTAAGCAGCTTATAATTTCTAGGGAAGGTAAAATATAAATAACTATATTCCAGAGTAGAGTGCAATGCCTGCCTTAAAAGAAATACACAATACCGTAACTATTAGGAATCATTTATGCAGACACATAACCATAAAATTATTTTTGTTTCTACCTCATAACTGTAATGTTGCTACTGTTATGAATCATAATGTAAATATCTGATATGCAGGATGGTCTTAGGCGACCCCTGTGAAAGGGTCGTTCGACCACCAAAGGGGTCACAACCCACAG
This sequence comes from Myotis davidii, assembly GCF_000327345.1. Lineage (NCBI taxonomy): Eukaryota > Metazoa > Chordata > Mammalia > Chiroptera > Vespertilionidae > Myotis > Myotis davidii. The sequence continues at coordinate 3,051,164 of NW_006383015.1, read as the reverse complement.
GTTAAGAACCACTGCTCTATGCACTGAGCCAAGCCGGCTAAGCCTTGGCTTTAGAGATGGAAAGTTTTCTTAACTTTCCATCTCTAAACTCATTGGTGTGCCATCCATCCTTAGTTGTTCTCCTGCTACCCTAGACCATTCTTTCTATCAAGACTCTTAACTCCCTCCTTCCTCTTCGGAGTCATACCCATAATTTTTTACTTCTGTCCCTTAGCCTTAATCTCTGCTTTTCCATTATTGGATTTTCTTCAATTTACCCAAGTTTTCTCCCCTATCAGAAATAACCTCTTCCCCTGAACATATCTATATTTTACTTTATTTTGGCTCTAAAACTTCTTGAATTGGAAATCTCTACTTACTACCTATACTTTCTCATTTCCCTTTCACAATTCAAACTGCTGCAATCTGCCTTCACCATCATCCTTTCCTTCTGTGTTTTCAAAGGCCAAATAAAGGGCCTCTAAATAGCTGAACATGATAATTTACATGACTGCACTTCACTATCTAAAGCTGTTGACCACTCCCTATATGTTTAGGCAATCTTTTCTCTTAGTTTCACAGACATTCTTGATTCAATGTACATCTTCTCTTAAAAAATAAACCATTCCTATGCCTTCAAATATTATTTAAATGATGATGTCCTATGGACCCACATTTCCATTCCACACATGGACATCTTTCATATAATTAAAACTTAATAGGTTGAAAAATTACCCAAACATATTTCTTCTCTGGTATTCTCTAATTTAATTAATGGGCTTATTATTCCTTCCAATCAGGAAACCCAAACATCTTATAGACATTTATACTGTAACTAGAGTCCTGGTGCACGAAATTCATGCACAGGTAGGGTCCTTAGGCTTGGCTGGCAATCAGAGCTGATCTGTGGGACAACTGGTGGAGTGATTGGGGGGCCCCCCGCTGTCACCTGGTGCTGCTGCTCGCTGGCACTGCCCCCCCCACCATTGCCAGTTGCCTCCCTCTTTGTGGTGATGGGTGGGGCAATCAGGGGGCCCCTGCTGGCACCTGCCTTGGCTGACCTGGGACCTGCAGGTTGGGGGCAGCTCCTGTGTTGAGCATCTGCCCCTTGGTGGTCAGCACGCATCATAGCGACTGGTCATTCTACTGGTTGTTCCACCGTTCAGTCAATTTGCATATTAGGCTTTTATTATATAGGATACTCTCATATAACTAAAGAGCAACCATTATCTTTTTGTTTTACTAAAACATGTCTCTTAGTTATTCCTGCTCTTCTCAGTTCCTCCCACTATAATATCCCCAGTAATGAGTAACATCTGACCTATAGTAGATTCTACATAAATATTTGTTGAATAGATTGACTATTTACTTCTTCTGGTTGCTGTTTCCTTCATGTGGAATGTTTTTTTCTTTGTTCTAATTGTAGTAATAGCTCAAATCACACTGACTCTATAAAATGTTCTTTGATTCTCTAAACTGATACTCCTCTGTGTTCCCATAGCACTTTGTGAATACCTTTATTATAGGTAAGAATTAAAAACCATTTGTGTTATTTCAATATTACTGTTAGTTCTAACATTTTTTTCAAGTAGACATTTCATTTCTTGAAGGTAGGCATCAAGTGGTATTTATTTTTGGTATTCTCACTTCACACCACTTGGATAAACCAGTGCATGGTTGGATGTTGGGTGGATGTGAGTTTATTAAAAGCTTCACAGAGAAGACAGCATTTGAGCAGGGATTTAGGAATGAATTCTATTTTGGTATGATGAGAATGGCGTTCTGATTAAACTGAAGGTACAGACTATTCTCTGCGATTACCCAGTCGGTCAACTCAGCTAAAATAGGGGGACATTTTGGAGGAAGGATTCATGACAGGCACTTAAGAAGGTAGATCAGAGATGATTATAGGGAACCTTGAATGTCAAACAAGTGTATTTATTCTATTATTTCTCTCTAGGTAGAGGTGAGCTATATGTGGCTTATGAGTAGAGAAGTATGTTTTGCAAATTTATAACTTTAGGAAGATTATTCTGATGTCAATATATCTTATGGAATGGAATGTAGGCTGCAAAAGTTATTAGAAAGATATGCAACAGCCAGAAGGAAGAAAATTGTAAATGAGCAATAAAAAAGAGAGAGAGAATGGTAGAAGCTATTGTAAAGTTGCCATCCAGAGGAATGTGGCTGCTAGAGGATCAGGGGAAGAGAAGATAACAGGTTTCAAGCCTGAGTGGCAGGAGGGATGCCCCTGCTCTGAACAAGATATAGAAAATACAAGAAGAGGCAGAAGTTTGTAGATTATTAGTTCATAGAGAGTTTAAAGAGCAAATATGAATTTGAACTTGAATACCAGTACATACACTCTTCATGTCAGGATTGCTTTCCTTTTCCTATTAAGTGGCTTAGGGAACTTGGTAAGATATTCAAGACCAAATCCTCCTGCTAACAGTGGCCTTCAATGAAAGACTGCTGTTTGTACTGATTGGAAGCTACTGTCCAAATGTAATCTAACAGCTGAAGCATAAAGCATCACTACCAATGAAGTGAATAGCAAAGGTAAAACAAGACATAAGGAATGTAACCTTAAGAATTTTAAAAAGAGAAAAATCCATGCTTCAGGAGTATTCCTCATGCAATATACAATACTGTTAAGAAGTGAGTAAATTAAAAAAAAAACTTAATTCCCAAAACTAAATTAAAATTGTAATTTTTCATGTTATTTCCATTAAAAGCATGCAGTTGACTGATGTCCATTTCTTGTATTTTATATATTTTAATTGTATTAGTTTTCCCTTCTGTGAAAAATGAAACTCAAAAATAAAGGATCATAGGGAGAAATGACATATTTATTCTGTCATATAAAATAATTCTTCACTCTTCAAGGTCAGTTTCTTTCTAAAAGTGACAGTCTACTATATTCTATTTTCAACTTCTAAGTATCCTTGATAAAACACCCATAAATTTATCTTTACAGCTGAAAGTAAAAAGAAATTCTGTAAATGCATACCTAGGAAAAATATGAGAGGCTGGTCACCAGAAGAGCTATATTTGTCAGATATAAGACCTGTACTTTGTATTCCTTGTTAATTACTGAGCTTGTGACTATGGTCAAATAGTAAGAATTTAGCTACTACTAAAAGACTTTTTCACTACTGAGTGATAATTTGATATATTTTACTTTTTCAAAGTATTACCAAGACCAGATATATATTTAAATATTTCCTCAGTGAAAAATTACTCAATATAATACAGAATTTAACTGTGTTTATATCACATATATATCTAGTGCATATATATACTGAGTGGCCAGATTGTTATGACCACCTGACATTTGTAGGCAAATTAGCTATAATTTCATGCTGAAGTTGCTAGAGGGCCAGACCATTATAAATAGGGAAGCAGGTTGTTTACCACAACAGTAGAAGTGATTTTTTTCCCTGAAGATATGGGTAAACAACGTGATTTAACAGCCTTTGAATGTGGGATATATTTGAACGTGAGTGGCCAGATTATTCTGACCACCCCATCAGTACTTTGTTGGGCCACCTTTTGCTTTCAATACTGAGGCGATTCTTCTTGGCATTGACTCCACGAGATGTTGAAAGGTGATGCGAGGAATCTGACACCTGCCTGATGAATAGCACTGTCCAGTTCTGTGAGATTTGATGGTTGTGGAACTAG
>NW_006383015.1:3041818-3047390 GCF_000327345.1 Myotis davidii | reverse complement strand
ATACTTGAAAAATGTTAGTTTCTTTTCTTTCCCATCAGTTTATTGACTTACATAGGCAGCATTTGCCTTTTCTTAGAAATTATTAAATTGGAACAAAATCTTTTTTTCTTGATTATTTAAAAATATCACTGTTCTGTTGATATATTTTGAAGAGTATATATATATATGTGTGTATATATATATATATATACACACACACACACACACACATATGTATATATGTATATATATGTATGTATATATATATATTCAAATAATGTTGCATGTATATATCATTATCTGAGCAAATCTCAAGATTTGCTTTGATTTCTTGTATTCCTGTGAAAAAATTAATGTCACTTTTAAAACCAATACATATGACCAATACCAAGAACTTTTGTTGTTAGTTAAAACCCTTATACCTCTTAGAAATTCTGAAATTTCCATCTCTGTCTATAATATATTATTTTCCCAATTTCCCATCACCTGTGTTATTCTTAATCTATTCTTTCTTTTCTTATTATTGATTTTAGAGAGGAAGAGAGAGGGAGTGAGAGATAGAAACATCAATGATGAGAGAGAATCACTGATTAGCTGCCTCCTGCCTGGCCCACACTGGGGATCCAGCCAGCAACCTGGGCATGTGCCTGACCAGGAATTGAACCATGACCTCCTGGTTTATAGGTCAATGCTCAACCACTGAGCTATGCCAGCTGGGCCTTAATCTGTTCTTCATAAGTAATTTTTCCTGAAGTCTTCAATACTTATGTATTTAATCATCTCCCCTTTTTTACTTACTTCTTATCTTCTACAACAGAGCCTCATGTTAAATTAATTCATCTACTGTTGCTTAGATCATGAATCTTGGTGTTTTTCTTTACCTTCTGCCACACCTCTTGTCAACCTCCAACTGTGTGTCATCCCAAGAAATGTCTGACCTTAACAGTTGTATGGAAAGAAAATGAAGAGTTTTGTTGGTCTGACTTGGATGAGAATCTTGTTCTACTACTCACTAGATGAGTGATGTTCAAAGCTTCAGTTTTCTCATCCATAAAATGAAGATAACACTTATTATCATATTATGGGGTTTTTGAGAAAGCTACATGACCCAAATATGCGGGCTCAGAGCAGACAATACAATACATGATCATTCTGCCCCCCTTTCCACTGAGACAATGACCTATTCACTTTCAACAATATTGATCTTTGGTTAACTCTTCTCATTCTCTACAAGTTTCATTTTTTTCTAAGACATATGCTCCACATTGGCTCTTGCTTCTCAACAGATGACATAATCTTTTTAAATCAGAATATAAATCATGAGGTTGTGAACTCCCTCAATTTTTCTTCCAAAAATATCTACATATTCACTTAGGCTATCTTAGGAGAAGAAATAATTCCTTTCCAAAGTCAACTGCTCTATCAGTAATATTGATCTTAACCAGTTTTGCCTCCTCTGAGATGATACTCTCTCAATTATTTCTCCTCTGGTTTCATTAATATCTCATCTCTGGATGTTTTTACTACTCTTTCAATCCATTTTACTCTTCAAAAAATTTTTAAATACATTTCCACCCTCACCTCAGTTTTGAATTTCTTTTTTTAAAGGCCAAAAATGACTTGGTTGCTGACAAGCTGGATTTCTCTCAGTCTTACAGCTGCAGCTCTTGACATTATTGCCCGGAGCCTACTTCTTGATAATACAATACTAGCCTGTGATGTCTACAAAGCCTCCCCTCTAGTTTTTTCCTCTTAGTTTCCTGACTAATTATGTATATCCATTTTTACCAGTGGCTCTTCTAAATATTCTGCCATAAAATCTCTCCAAATTGACTACATTATAGAAAGAAATGGTAGGGTTCTGTCCATTCTTCAGTAATTAGAGTGCTTCTTAGAAAAATAGGTCGCAACAGAATTTTTAGGCTATTTGTGTTTAACTACTCCCATCCATGCCTGAACCTCAACCTGCATCATGACTCTTAGTTCATTGCCGTGCTTCCTATCACAAAGCTGCATTGCTCAAGAGTTCAGTTTTACTCAAAAATTGAACCTGCTGCATTTCTCAAGAGCATGTGTTAGAACACCCTGTCGTATTAGGACTATGTAATATTAGGGGATGGAGAAGTGAAGTCACACTTCAATCAAGGTTTCCCATTCATGTCCCAAACTCCTTGACACTCTCAGGCCTATTTGTAGCTGAATGTTTAACTTCCAGGACTTTAGTGCCATCCACTATGGTTGTTCCTGGTCATTTTAGAGCTCTGAAACTTTCACTCTAGTTGAGTCGTTGTCAGGTTCACAGACAAAGGTGCACTGTTACTGGGGTAATTCACTATATCTGACTGAAGGCTCCGAAATGTGAGATACCTCTGAGGATATTCTTTAATGAGATTGCACTAATAAATGAACGCTGTGGGAAAAAATTTGTCATTCCTATATAACAACAGCCTACTCAATTATTTAATGTGTGTTGACATAGCACTTGTGCTTCTGTGCCAGGCCGGTGCTAGACTGTCTGTAAAGGCAGGCAAACTTGAAAACATTATAATTCATATCGCTGGCTTATGTGAATTTATTTGCCTGCAAATATTCGAAGATTCTGATATATGTGTGTATGTGTGTATCTGGTGTATAGTTTATTACTAGACCTTCCCTTGTCTTCTCCTAATTTGGAGATCTATCATGTTCTCATAGGTCTATTCAACAAGTTCTGTCCTATTTTGAATAAAATTGAAATACCATGTAGCAAATTTCTTTAACAATCAGTGAAAGAATTAGTGGTTCTCCACATACTGGGTTTTTAAGTTAGAGAATCATATCTAAAGCTCATTAGGGACATAAATTCCATGCTGTGTTATGCTTCATCTCTATAATAGAAATTGTATAAATTGCCTATAGGGTATTCTCTCTTATTTTCATGGCCAAATGGGACAAACAGTTATTTCAGTTTTCCTAGAAGCATCCTCACAGTGTAACTAACTCATCTCTATCATTTAAGTTTCAAAATTAAACAAAATCAGACTTCCTTTCCTAAAACAAACAAAAACATCATACTGTATGTACTCAAGGGGACCATAAATGTTTGAAAGAAAAAGAGTGAAAAAACAAGCAATTTTTATACTTAATGTCATATGACACATATCTTGGGAATTGTTTCAAACAGAGAAAAAACAAAACAGTTTTTTGTTGAGGGCGAGAGGAGGAGGACAGGCTTGCTGACCAGCCCTTGCTCTGTGAGGTTGATTCCTTTATCTAGATAGGATTAGATAGAGTTCAGAGACTTGGTCCCAAGAAGACTTGGTCCCAATTTAGACCATAAAAAATATGTCATTCTATTCGTAGTGTCTTATAATGACATAATTCCTAGGGGGGGAAAGTAAGGGAAATAAAAAATGTTTGCCAGCTTATAGTAGAAAATCTTATCAATCCTCTATTATCACTGCACCCCCCTGTAAAAAGTAAGTACCATGAGACTCCATTACCCATCTTGTTTTTTAAGATTAGAAATAAAATTTGTGTTCAAGTTGAAGTACTCATATGTGCATCTGAGGAAATGATGCTACCTGCCTTTGCTGATGCTCTGGAATGACAAGGCAATATTCAAGAGGGAAAGAAAATCATGATGAATGTCTTAAGTAACTCCAGGTCTGTGAGACAATAAGAGAATATATCAAAGAATGTAGTAAAATTCTTTGTTTTTCTTATTTATAAAGTCCTGGTGAATTTAAATATGCTTCCAGACTGGTACTTTCTTAATAAAGACAAATAATTGCTTCAGAAAAAATTGCTTTCAGAATAAACTAATAATAGTGAGGCATTTTTGTGGGTGATTTTATAACACCTTTAGTAAAATGTTGCTTTCTCACTACCAACAGATATTATGAAGATGATAGGGAGGTGCCATATGCCAAAGTCAAAATAAAGGATTACATTTTCCTCGCCTGAGTCTATTGATTCCATAAGGGATGACTATAAAGTAATGAAACTGATTACAAGAGCCACACATTGTATGGTTAAAGCTTGTGATATAACTCATCTTCTCAGAACAATATCAAATATAGTATATTTCATGGGATAAGAATTAATAAATTATTTATCAATTCTCAAAATAGAAAGAAATTATTATACAGGCAGTCTGTGATTGGAAATGTTCAACTTGTAAATTACCAATGCATAGGATACAGAAATGTCAGGGCAAGGCCCCCACTTCACCAGACAGTGGTCCTTACTTTCTAGTTCAGTTTTGACAGTTCATCCAAAGAGACAGAGTCTGACGGACAGATGCAGGGACACAGAGAGAGATACAGACAGAGACACAGAGATAGAAGCAGAGACAGAGAGAAGCAGAGAGACAGAGGGAGAGAGGCAGAGACAGACAGAGAGAGATACAGATAGCTTTGCTTATGGAAGTGCAAATTTTAAAGTAGGCTCTTTCCTTCATAAAGAGGCAGAGGTCAAGAAAGTAAGTAATTTACTTTTGATGCACAGCTTTTATTTTTAATCTCATGGTAATAATGTGGGAACTAGAAGTTCAGAATTCACTTTATTATAGGAATAGTTTCATAGGAATGGTTATCCTTGAGAAATACAGGGAACTAGAAGTTCAGAATTCACTTTATTATAGAAATGGTTATCCTTGAGAAATACGAACTTATTCCTTCATTTAGCAAATAATCCTTTGGACGCCCACTATGTGCTCCAAACTGACCATGTTTGCACATAGAAGCAAGTAAAACAGATATAGTTTTTACACTTAAGTTTATCAGCCTAGTGAGAACCAAAACAAGTGAATTTGGAGCATAGTCGGATAAGAAGTGGAAACTGAGCAATGCACAGTCAGTAAGAAACCGTGGCTGGAAATTGGGCTACAGATAGTTTGAGTCTAGCTTGCAAAGACTCTACCTGGAACGGTAAGCAATTTGGCTTTTATCTTATGGGCAACTTCTAAACACTGCCTTTATGCTAATTATTTTAAATGAACATCCAAAAGTGTCTGCTTGGCAGCGAGTGATAAGCCAGGAAGGGAATCTGGAAATGACTCTAAAAATATCCAGAATGATTTTCCTCAGATCAAATTCCCACGCAAGCAAATTTGTCCAAAATCTACTTGGCAGATGTTAAAATTAATCCATGCAATGAAATACATCTGAGTGTATATGAAACAGAACAGGAAATGTGAGGGGCGACCCGCATAAGAACACTAACCTCTGGGTATTTCGCAGATATAAAATAAGTGTCTGCCCTCAGTTAAATCCCTTCCTGGCTTATTTCTCTAGCTCCTGGTGCCTGAAAAATGTTATCCTCTAAAATATTTGGTATCATACACTCTTTTATAAAATAGAACAGAGCCAAGCAAAACATCACAATCTCTAAATTTCTCAAAATGTACAAAACGCTGGAGAGGCAGCCTGCACCTGCAGCTCAGAAGCAAATGTGTGGAATAATCAGGGATCCCAAACAGAGCTGCACTAGAGTAATTTACTCGGCTAATCATTATATGAAACAGAACATTTGATTTCTGCACCCAAGCTACATCAAAGTAGATGCATACCTCATTCGATTAAATAAAGCACCACAAACAAAATCATTTCGC
>NW_006383015.1:3038836-3041625 GCF_000327345.1 Myotis davidii | reverse complement strand
TGCCTCTAATACACACACACAAGCGCGCACACACACACACACACACACACACACACACACACACACACACACTACACATACACCGCACACACCACACACCATGCACTGTACACTGTACACTACATTGCACAACCGAGGCACACTGCCCATGCTGCACACATACTGCACACAAGCAAAATCACTGTTCCATAGTACCACTCCTGAAATGTTGCAGATGTGTATGGTTAAGATGTGGAAACAGTAAAAAAAAAAAAAGAAAAGGAAAAATAACTCTGGTATATTTTGTTGTCTATCAATATATTTATTTATTTTAGGCTTATAGAGTCTTAACCATGGGAAATTAGGAAGTAAACAACATCACACACCCTGAGGGTTTCTTCCACGCATTTATAGTTGCTATTGAACTATGCACACTGGTTGCCTCTGAAATGAGAAATATGAGAGGAAAGATTTTCTTAATTTCACAAGTTAACGTCTCTACAATTGGGAATCATTTTAAAATTGATAGTATGTCAGCTTCATTGGAAGTGTTTGTTTCTTTCTAGTGCCTTAGATTCTATAAGATATGCTATTGCCAAAGCAGCTGCATTATGGGTGATTTTTGCTTTCTTAAAAATACCTTCAGTGTTTTCAAATTTTTAAATAACAAAAAGGAATAAAAAATAATAATAAATTTAAAATAATGTTTAAAAAACACAAAATAGAAGCTGATAATGGTGCAATCCATGGCTAATTAAATATTTTAAGATGTATTAAATGTATTTTAGTTATTTGTAAACCTAATTAGAGTACAAGAGACCATAGTATCTTAATCACTCTTGAAGTGCCTCTGGGAGGTAATATACTTCTGGTAACAGTAACTCAGCAAACATTGAATAAGTAGGTTATGAAGTGAATTAGCTTTTAAACATTCTGTCCAAAATCATCCAGACCACATTTCTCAGGCTTCTCAGGCATTTTCTGCTTGACCGATAGAAACCTGACCAGTAGAAATCTAAAAAACATAATTCAAAATAATGGGACCACATTGGAAATTGATTAGCTTAAGACTATATTTTTCTTGATGATAATCTTTGCTGTAGTGACATTATGATCTACCTCTGCGATTAAAAAGACCTTATTAAAACCACATAGGCTAACCTGGCAATTAGAGTGAGGGTTCTTCTCTGTGCACAGAACATTCTCTAATAAGATCTCTTGACTGCTTGTCTGCCTTTCCCTTTTGAAAAGGTACAAAGACCTACTTATCTTTGTAAATGAGATGCTCTATAAATGTTGATAAATGACATGACCACATCACAAATTTTTAAAAATGTAAAACTTGATATTAGTAATGCTCATGGGTAGGAGACCACAAAGTCCCCATTAGGAATGTAGCCCTGTGGCTATGGTGAACACACCTAGCAAGCAGAACAATGGCTGCCCAGAACCTGGATATGTAACCTCATGGGACAAAAGAGATTTTGTGCACATGTGACTAAATTAGGCATCATGAGATGGGGGATTCTCATGGATTGATCCAGTGAGCCCAATATCATCATCAAGGTCCTGGAGAATCAGAATCAGGAAAGGAGATATGATGAGAGAACTTGAGGTGGGAGGGACAAGGAGCCATAAGCCAAGGAATGTGAGCAGTCGCTAAGAGCTGGGAAAGGCAAGAAAATGATTTCTTCCAGATAAAGAATGCAGATGTGGAAACAGAAGTCAGACTTCTGGTCTCTACAACCTTAATATAGTCAATCTGTGTGTTTTAAGCCACTAGCTTGTGGTAATGTGTAATGAGAAACGAACGCAACAGGTCAATCAGTTAGGGATCATTTGTTTTCAAGCAGTAGTAGCACCACCCAAACTGGTTTAAACAGTAAGAAATTGCACGGGTCTACATTTTAGGAAGTCTGACGTAAAGAGGGTGAGCCTCTCCGTTGTCTCAGTGGTGTTATTTAATCATCAGTCATGTTGTGTAATTTCTTCCTGTATCTCTGCTGTGTATTTCTGTTCTATTTGCTTCATCCTAAGACCAGTTCCCTTAGAAAGTTGGAAATGCTGCTAGTAACCACAGGAGTTAAATGCGCCCTTGTTCATCTTCAGCAGGGAAGAGCCAGGCTTCTCATAGTGATCTACCTTGATAGAGTTGGACAAATCAGGGCCCATCCCTGGAGCTTTCCTTAAGGACCACCCTCAGGGCTGGTGCCAGAACAAAATCCCAGTTCTGTTAGGAAGGAAAGAGGAGAACTAGCCATGCCCCACCAAGCTCATCACAAAATCCTGTGATTCAGAGAGTGAAGGGATGAAAGCGGTTAAACAAGTTCCAGGGATGTTGTGCCCTCGGTCCCAGGTCTAGGAAACAAGTTGCAGCTTTTACCTGGCAATGTTTTCCCTTCCTCCGGAAGGACAGTTGTATGATAGAAAAAGCAGCAGCAGTTCATAAAAACTCACGGCCCATTCTGCCAGGTCCAGACTGGCAATTAGGCTGGACATTTTCCACCTGGGAAATGGCAACATGCCTAGCATATTGGCTCATCACACCACCGTCTGGCATACCTGCTGCAGGTTGCTGACTGCTGGATTATATCTACACCAGAGAGCCTCTTGTGAATCCTCCCCAACATGGTGCATTCCCTTTGAAAACCGGTACGTTCTTTCATATACAGTATTGCATTAAAATCAACTTCGTCATGTATGTTTTACAAGTATCTGATGAGATAGTGCTCATGATTTTCTTATCCACCCAGCTCTGTAGCCAGGCAAAGTAAAATAGGTAGAAAAGGGGAGACAGTGGGGGCAGTAAG
>NW_006383015.1:3009590-3038097 GCF_000327345.1 Myotis davidii | reverse complement strand
GACCCAATATGTGGTCTATTAGTATCTGATGAGATAGTGCTCATGATTTTCTTATCCACCCAGCTCTGTAGCCAGGCAAAGTAAAATAGGTAGAAAAGGGGAGACAGTGGGGACACTAAGTGGGTAGTTATAAGACGTGCTATAGACTTTATTTATAAAGTAGTTTATTAAGTCTCTAACTTTCAATGCATTACTCTCTCCAATTTTACAGAAGGGGAAATTTGAGAACTAGGTTGCAAAGCTTGTAAATGCCAGAGCTGTTATTAACCTTTCGGTAGTATGGTTCCCAAGCCCAGTTTCTTCCTTTTGTACTTGTAGGGACCACTCACAAAGTTGGGTATCTGAATAAACTTGACCTGCGAGAGTTGTCCCATCCTAACACTACCCCTGTGGTTTACAGTTCATCCAGGTATTGGCCCTGATGTTCTGTAGGGAGACTGAGAAATCTAATCTGAGGAGCACTAAACTTCCCCCAAGTTTGTGAAAAGTAGAGTTCAGACAAGGGAAGGTCTTTCTAGACTAGCCCCAGAAGACAGCTAGATGTAGTAGTGGTTTCATGCCCCCCTAGGGTCTGCTCTGCCCCAATTAACTTTAAGGTGAAATCTGAGTGCAATAACATTATCCATCAGGATTGAATATGTAATCTGACTTGCCAGGTGGGCATATCCTTCCTCCATCATAGTCCTGAGTATTTGCAGGTAGTTCACCTCAGAGATGAGAATAATTACTCTTCAATATCCTTCTGTTTCTGGAGATCTTTCCAGAAACAACACACAAATTGCCCCACCGAATAATTACTCTTCAATATCCTTCTGTTTCTGGAAAGATCTCCAGAAACACACAACACACAAATTGCCCCACCATATACACAGCTCAGGAGAGCCCAGTTGTCCAGGATACCGGGTGTGAAAGGGCCAGACTCATGTCCACCAGGGCAGAGAGCACATGTTATGGACACTGTGTCTCCAGTCCCAACCACAATACTGGACCCACAACAAGTCATGATTGTTCTGTGAAGGACCAAATGAATGAAAAAAAAAATGGACAACTTAGGAAACATTTTGTCAGCAAAGAATAGAGCATGATGGGAAGCTGGTGGCAAACAGGGCTAGATCCGTGTCATTATCCAACAAAAACCAGGGGACATTTTGCCTTAAGGCAGATCCATGAGTCCTAATCCTATAGTGATGACCTTTAAAGCGGTGCAGACTCCACCACTGGCATTCACCAGGTAGAAATGAAAGGTCTTTTTACCCAGTAAGCATCACATGAATTTTCAGACTTTGCAAAATGTTAGTGTTTGAAAAGCCTTTCTAGTTACTGGCAATCTTCAAAAAAATGCCTACAACAATTTTCAGAAACGCTTCTATTGAACTCCACTGAAATTATATTTTATGTAGTCCTGTGTGATTGCTTCTGCTTTATTGTTCAAGGGCTGTTAATAATGAGTGAGGGTTTAATATGCAGAAAACGAGCAACAGAATGGAACCCCTGGTTCCTTCATTATAGTTTTTTAATGAAAAAAGTAAAGACCCTGCTAGAGTCAGTTTCCAAAGATACTTTACTGGCATATAATTGTTTCCCTGACTTTTAATTTAGAGATAAATCAGTGTAGTAAGAAGTTAAAACGTAGTATCCCTTTAAAGTAAGGTGGCTCGGAGGCTCTTGGGATCCAAAAGCCTTTTTTTCAGGGCAGCTGTGACTTGAAATCCAGGGTGGAGATGAGAAACAGCACAGTGTACATGGTGCTACAGTTGTGGGTGGGACATGGTCCCCACTTTCCATCACCATTTCCAGTGGATGTTTTCCACCAAGTGAAGCCAATTACTGCTTCCACAGGCATTAGTGTAATTGATTCTTGCTCTCCAGAGGAGAATTTATTAAGGCAATTTCAGTAAATAAGGGGAAAGGGGTCCCGACTTGCTGCTGAATCCATTGGGTGTGGATAATCACTCTGCTCTTCCTCCAGATCCCAAGGGAACACTGGTGTCTGTAAAAGCCTTTTTCTCTGTGCAAGAGAAAGCAAGGGATGTTTTCCCCCCAAGAAAATTGATATGCTTAGTGACAACTATTCTAAGAAGCCATACCTTTCAAAATATTGATTATCGTATATTTTAAAGAACATGCAGAATGTGTTCAGAGGATAGTTCAAAGGAAAATACATTCAGTGCATATGTCATTGCTAAATAGTTAATTTTCCATTACTATTGAGGAAATGCATGCATGCCGAAGCTAAATTTCCAACAGTTCCTGCCTGAAAACAAATCTTTGGTAAATTAGCACAATCCAAAGGCGCTTTCCTTTGGGGGAAGTTTTTCCCAGTACGAAGGAGCCATGATGCTTTTTCATGTGGGCAAGTCCTTCCTGCAGACACTGTGAGAGACGGGGAGATGTAATTCCCAAGATGATTGCCGCTCTTCTGCCAACAGTTTTCATTTTTAGTAAAATATGTCCTGAATACCCGAGAGATTTCATTATTTGAATAGGGAGCCGGAACATCAAGTTTACAGCATATTTGGCAAACTTTGTAATGTAATGTGGAAATCAGAACCATCTACACAATTATGTATGCAACGTATGCAATTCTGCGCATATTGGGCTGTTGAGAGGATCCAGATTGTATGGGTATATCTACACTAGGGGTCTTCAGGTGAGGGGAAGCATAGCATCTGCCCATCTCTGGTGGGACATAGGTGACTAAATTTCCCGGCCTTGCAGAACCCTATTCAATGCAGTAGATGATTTGTTACTTTACAAAAGCCAAACAAAGCAAAGGAAGCAAACAAAAAACACTTTATTAGATGTCTACTCAAATATCCTAAGAGCTGGAACGATTGTTTAATTCAGATGAAGACAAGCAGACCTTCCTCTATTACCTCAATTGTTGTCTTAACCCTCAGATTTGCTTTGAAAACCAAACCTTGCTTTGCACCCTCAGAGCAATATTAATGCAGAACTGACTTGGAGTTTCCGTTCCTTGGGTAAAAGGTTAAGTGATCCATAAATTTATTTCCCTGTGGACTTGGAAAAAGAAAAGCAAACATCACAGTGATTTGTTAGCCAGCTTCTTTGCAACAACAGACTCACTGAATATCCCTCCTGTCGCCGGAGTCAATGCCATGTGCTGAATGGAAAATAATTTAAGGTTCCATGGCTTATCCGTGTGAATGATACCAATAAAGGGAAAGATAAAATCCTTACAGAAACCTGATTAATAAGAAATCGCTCTAACCTGCTGCATGTTTGACTAAGAGCTAAATTCCAATACAAATGTGCAAAGAAACTTGACCCATAAATGAAGGTAACTTCACTGTGAAGGAATGCTCAGTATCTCTAAACCACAACATGTTCTTTGCAAAGCAGAACTTACATTTTTCAGGACTACCCTTAGATTTTTGTGGTTCCCTGTCCAGTGACTCAACATTCGTGTAACAAATGCCTTTATAACTCATGAAGGTGCTGCTCTGTGCACCAGGTTTTGTGATTGCAGGAAATAGCCTTCAGACTTAAACACCCTCACGGAGGAGGGTGTGCTTGAAAAGATAATAGTGGTGGAGAGATTCTTAGAGATGGCACCATCCTTTCTCAGCAACAATAGCTCAGTTATTGAGTATCCATCAAGAAATGACATTGGTCTATGCTCACCAAAAGTTTCTGTATTGAATCTGAGCCTCTTTTTCTAAATGAAGAGTGTCACCTGCATATCCCTTTGTGTCTCCAAATAACCGTTCAATATGCAGCTAGAGACTAGGCTTTTTCCCTCTGAGAGTTATGAAAAGATGCACCAGATACAGAAAATCACACAGTACAAAGGATCCCAGGAGATCAGCTTGTTTGGCCCTTTGCCTCTCCAAGCATGACTGTTGCTAAGGCCTTTCATAAAGAAGCACCACATGCTACAAACCCAAAGGCTTTCCATGGGATCCACCTCTGTGCCTTTGCTCATGTGGAAGCCCCCACCCTACCTCAGTGACCTTTCCCCACACTCCCTCCAGTGAGAACCCACTTCATTCAGTCAGCTCACCTCTACTGAGCACAGCACACAGTGCTTGTCCCTGGCAGTAGAGAGGTGACCCAAACAGACTTGTTCCCAACCTTCATTGAACTTGTAAGCTAGTGAGAAAGACAGGCATTATGTAAGATTATCACAAACAATTATTTAAGTAACTGTATGGTGCATGGTCTGAGAAGAGGTATGGGTATTCTGGAGGCATTTAATAAAGGGTCCTAGCTTAGTCTGAGAGATCAAAAGTGGCTTCCAAAAAGGAGGGACATTCAGACTACAGCTTGAAAGCAACTCTTTTAATAAGGAGAAGGAGGTGCTTGGAGGGAAGAGCATTCCAGCTGGAGTATAACTTGCCAAGGCCAGAAGGTGGAAGTGAGGTGGGCAAGTGATGTGAAAAGTATATGCAAGGGAGATTCTGTAAACCATAAAACAAGTGGAAAGCCATCAAATGACAGGCCGTGACATGATCAGATTTAGATTCCTTAGAACTCACTCGATTGTATGAATATTTGTTTAGAGAGAAATAAGAGACGATGCTAGGAGGTCAGAGGGGAGGCTGTTGTCACAATTCATGCATGTGGCAACTCTCTATAAATCTCTGTTGAGAAAACAACCTTGCCCATCAGCCTGTTATCACTCACATATCACTTCTATCCTCCTGATAATTAATACATATTTAGGATGCAGGGTCATAACTTCCAAAATAGCATTATTGCTTTCAATATGGAACAAAACTAAAACCATTATTAAAATATAGTAGATTTTACTTCCTCTTGACCTTGGACACAACTATTATTTGTTACTATTTTCCCCCAATAATTTTCACTTTACATATAGAATTCTATTTTCTACTTAAATAACACCAACACTTCTTAGCACTTTTTTTTTCTCTCTAGAGATGATCCCATGACACCAGGTTATGGAAGTTGAATAAGACAATTAGTATAAATATACTTTTAATTATGCCTCTGTTTCTCCAGTGTGACTGTCACTCAGGAAACTGTACTGAGTTTCACAATAGGGCCATAGTTCATACAAAGCAGGAAGATTTAGCTAATTTTTCTCCTTATAGCTATTATCTATACATTACACTCTCTATCCCACTTATAACATACTAGAGGCCTGGTGCATGAAATTCATGCACTGGGTGGGGGTGAAGGGTGTCCCTCAGCCCAGCCTACATCCTCTCCAATCTGGGACCCCTCAGGGGATGTCCTACGGCCAATTTAGGCCCAATCCCACAGGATTGGCAATGGGACATCCTTCTCACAATCCGGGACTGCTGGCTCCCAACTGCTCGCCTGCCTGTCTGCCTGATTGCTCCTACCCGCTTCTGCCTGCCAGCCTGATCCCCCCCTAACCACTTCGTTGCCAGCCTGATCGATGCCTAACTGCTCCCCTGATGGCCTGATTGCCCCCAACTGCCCTCCCCTGCCAGCCCAATCACCCCGATCTGCCTTCCCCTGCAGGCCTGGTCACCCATAACTGCCCTCCCTTGCTGGCCTGGTCACCCCTAACTGCCCTTCCCTCCTGGCCTGATTGCCCACAACTGCCCCCCCTGCCCCGCCAGCCATCTTGTAGTGGCCATCTTTGACCACATGGGGGTGGCCATCTTGTGTGAGGGTGTGATGGTCAATTTGCATATTACCTGTTTATTTTATAGGATGTAAATAAATGTTTTAAGTATCTTTCATCCCTCTCTAGGTAGAAGGTAGATACTGACACACCAATGGCAGAACATATTTTCCAGGCAGGAGAACTTTTTCAAATTTCTTCCATTTATGCAATAGGTCACCAAACATGCCATCTGCTGACCTGGTTTCCAAATCATATGGCTGCTTCTTCAGTCAGCCATGCAGGTGAAAAACAAAAAGAACTCATACTTAGGCGTGTGTGATGAAAGCACATACAGTTGAGTCACTCTTGTGTGTGTCCTAAATTCCTTCCATGGGTCAAATGGGAATTCCTGAAGTCTTCATACTGGGAACACATTGGATTATCCTTTTGCAGAATTGCTGTCACTGAGTTCCATTTTAATACTATACTCTTAGCATAGACAGCACAAGACAGCTGTAGAAAATCCATGACTAGGTTTCCTTTTAAATAATACTGAAAATGTTCTCTGTCCTCTATCACACCTGATAGTCATTAGATACAAAACACTCACAGTGTTCCAGGCTCATGGCTTTCATTGTTTCAGATGGGCAGCATAGCCACTAGTTCAGAGCCTGGCTCTGGAGCCAGGCTACCTACGTTCCGATTCTGGTTCAATCACTCATGGTTGTGTGCTCTTGAGAGACTCATTTAACTTCTCGGTGCCTCATTTGTAAAATGGGGCAGAAGATAGCAACTCCCATTTTTGGGATTGTTATGATGATTAAATGACTTTATATACATAAAGTACTTAGATCATTTCCCAACACAGACTCAACTATACAGATCGTATTAATTAGTATCTCATTTAAACCACACATAATCTCCATTTGGGATATCAAGAAACTGAGGCACACAGAGCTTAAGTAAGTACCATCAAAGCATCTGACTCTGGAATCCATGATCTTAACACCTTATTTTTTATGTAAAGACTCTAGAAAGGATATTTTTATTTTGAGTAATATATTTTTATTAAAATTATGAATTTATTTTTGACCCAGCTACCAGCAAGCACAAATCAAATTTATAATGAAGACATTGTGTTGAATTTCCTGATTGCCATTTGTGTGTGTGTGTGTTTTTTTGTGTGATCCTGATTTTGTATTAATGTTTCAATTTGATTCTTACACTGTATATTCCTTTGGTAATAACCACCTCAAAATATGCTCCATAAAGGGAATAGATATGAATATTGTGGGGTGTGTTTTTTTTTTTAAAGAAAACAACAACATAGTAGTCGATAGAGGGAAAATCAGCTAAATATGAATAACAAAGTTCATCCAATAGGGGGATTTTGTTCTAACAGGAACTACCAAGGAATGAAAATAAGATCACAGTACAAGAGTCTAAAATGGGGAGGTTTGCTTGCCTTTGGCAGCTGCCTAACTTTTTATTCCCAGCACCTATTAGCCATCTACAGATACCCTATGCTCCAAACCCAATTAGTTTAACTCCTCCAAACAAGTTCCTTCACATATCTGTGTCCTTTTATATAAGGCTTCCTTCTACCCCAAATGTTCTCTGTTCACTCTATTTCCCCTTCAACCTTTTTTTGGTAATCTTTAAAGATTCAGCTCAAACATAATACCTTCTGTGAAGCAAGCACTGTCTGACACCTTTAAGCAATTAATAACTTTCCCTCTTTGAGCTCTTATGATGCCAGATACATAATACTATCATGGCGTTTTATTGACTCGCTTATTCTTTTAACAAATATCTGTGGAGTGCCTGCTGTCTGGCACTCTGCATTAAGCTGGGATTATCATGCGAGTGTTATTTCCACTTTTAAAAGCAGGGCCCTGTTTTATCCATTAGGATATCTGAAACAAACAGGTTCCTAACGCATGCCTGTTGAAGAAAAAAGTTGGCAAAATAAAATAATTTCATGACTTTGTAATCACTATTTTTTTTTCACTCTCTAATTCCAAATCAAAGGTAATACTATTCCAATTGCTTCTCTACTTTCTGCCAGACTCCAATATCTTTTGTTATCTTCAAAATATCAAATTCATCCTTAGAAACCAACAATTTACTATCACTTAGAAAATGCAAAAGTACATACCATCTTCCAAAGTATGGTTGCGATACTGCTGTGACTTAACCTGGTGAGATAAGGACACACATGTAATACCTTAATCACTAAAAATAAACCAATTAATTTTAAAAAAATAACTGGAAAGGAGCAAAGGGAAGCTGCAGCTTAAACACATGCCCAGTAAAGTGGATGATGTAGAAAGGTTGCTTGCCTGTCAGACATGCCTTGGGACAGGACATTGGCCAGAATAGGTGTGTAGGCATGGCCACTGCAAGCACAGGAAGATTTGATACTTAAACTCCTAAACACAGGGAGTTCTCTCTCTTGGCTCTCTTGCTCTTTCTTGTGCTCCTGCTACCGGCGCCTAACTCCTGGCTTGTAGGCTCTCATGCACTGCACTCGCCCACATGAGTATTCTTTCCCTTTTAATAATATATCATGGACATGGACAGGTTTACCATGAGATAAATGAATGATGACCCCTAAGGCCTCTCACTTGTATGAGGTCCTTCCAGGGCCCTTCTAGCTCTACTGAAGCCTCAGCTGCACATTTTCCAGGACTGGTTTAAGGGAAATGGGACTTTGTAAACCAAGGGCTGTAACTCTATGCAAATAAAAATCACTCATTGTCAGGTAGGAGTCTTATAAAATTCTTTTTCTCAAGCTATCGTAAGAACCCCACTTCCACTAGCAGTGGAGAAATTCCACCCGTGCAATTCTCCGATAACTGTTGGACCTTAATTGTAACTTTTTCCATCAATGAAAAGTCAGGTTGTTGTCATATACTTGATATCTTAAAATTGCTACAATGATCCTTGTATATATTTCTTTGTGTATTTGGCAATTCTTTCCTGTTGGAGATTCACATTTGTGAGAATTCTAGAACAAAAAGGAGGTACATAGTCCAGATCTACTGGCCTGGAAAGATGTCCAACAGGGAATACATCCAGACTTTGAGGAGCCTGCCACATAAAATGTCAGGGGCCCTCTTTAAGAAACAAACAAACAAACAAACAAAAAACAGAGTTATGAATTGCAAAATCTCCAGGATCCTGGAAGGATCCCATACAAGTGAGGGGCGTTAGAGGTCATGTAAACCTGGCTCATGTCCATGATATATTATTAAAGGGAAAAGAACCGGTTAAAGAGTATATACATGATCTTCACATTCTCCTAAAAAATTAAAGCCACCATGTGCTTTGTATATATTTTTATGAGGAGATGAAAAGGATGCAGTTAAATAAAACACATTATTAAAATTAGCCTAACAAAGGGGAAATTAAGCCCAGGGTTAAGGAAAGATGTGTGCTGTCTGTAGTGGGGGAGTTGTGATCACTTTTATTCTAGATACTTTTGTTTATTTGCATTATTAAAGTGATGATGTGCAATTCTTTTTAATTTTAAAAACTAAAACATACTTTACAGAGTAGAGAATAAAAGCATGGGCTGCTGTACACTCTGAGGGCATTCCAAAGAGGGAATTCAGCAACTGCCTTTGGGGCAAACCTACACCCTCCTGGGGTGACTATACTGGTTTTAGATAGTCTGTTGTATTTGTTACAAAATTAGCCACATTCTTTTATGAGGACCTCCCTTATATTAATAGTCTGCTCCCTCCCCAGGTCTCCCATGATTCTTGCCAACGAAGAATCATATAGGAAGAGAGAACACAAAAGCTCAGTGACCGACAAACGGGGTGCCAGGAAAACCGTCTTTAGTAAATAAAAGACGTTTCCAGTGTGCCCACATGAAATCACTTAAACCACTCACCGTCTGAAATCAAGAGGACCATCCCTCCTTAGAGAAGGCAAACTTAAGATGAATGCCGACACATATAAAACCCACACAAATAGACTATCATTAATGCAAGGCAAGCCAAAAATATTGACCTTCTCTTCTATGCAGGCTCCATTTGATTGTGGTAGAGGAACATCCAATACGTATTTTGAAACAACTTATCATAAAGAGAAATTAAAGGAGGTTCACACCAGAAAAGAAATATTTTTCAAAATAGTTGCACCAATCTAGGTTCAGTCTAACTGACATGGTACACTTATGCCAACAGCATTTTCCAGCTGCTGATTCTATGGTTCCAAAAGGCTGAATTCCATAGCAGTGTAAGGCTAATGATCACAGCGTGCGCGGTGGTCGCCCCAGCCTCAGCGCCAAGCACAAATGCAGGTGCCTTTCTCTTAGGTGTTTGACAGGCTGGTATTAAAGAGCAGCACATGTCGGGAGAGGGGAGAACTCGCCTGGCCTCCCTGACAGGTTTTACAGTGGAATGTTTGTCCTGTCAGAGCCGTGGGTATGACAAACCCTAGAGATGACAGTAACAGGAGTGTTAAGGTAAAAGAACAGGCTTAACAGAGATGCCACATTGACAATAACATGCTTCTGTTAGAAGAAGAATCCTTGCTTTCATTTACTACTAGAAATTCCAAAGCTCCCTTTTCTCATCTATTTTTTTTCTAAATCATACAAAACCACCTTTTAGTTCTTTGCACGGGCAGGAGACTAAACTGCCAGTCATATTTTCTCATCTGTTTTTCAAGATACCTCAGACCATCATCTGGACATTTTTCAGTCAGGGCATTAGTCGGGACTGAAGCAGAACTTATGCAGAATAGTGAAGTGACTGTGAAATGATTGTCTACTTTTCTGGAGTGCACTTCAAATTAACCTTGGGGCCTACGCTCAGGAATGGTTATTACCCAGCATTCGTGTTGAGGTCCAACACTGTGCAGGGTACCTTGCAATCATTCTAAATCAACTCTCTCATTATTCTGTACCACAAATAAAATGTATGAGACAATATAATCTTCCTCTCCGCGAACCCATATACAGTGTGTATTTCTTACATTTCTATGGATATTCAAGTAATTATAGTGTCTATTTCAAACCTCCAGCAATAACCTACTTCCAAGTTATGTGAACTCCTCCAGAAATATTTTACTCTAACTCTGCAAGAATGCTAAGAGATAGAGCATTTGGGGGAATGAACTGCTAGTTGTGAATTGATGCTAAATGAATGGGTGTGCTTTGAAAAAGGAGTCCTTTTCACTGGTGGGCTTTAACACTCATCTAATTATAATGATTTCAAATTCTCTCCCGGCTAAAATTAAACTTGGCTTCCTGGATAGCCAAACAACCGACTATTCTCCTACGCCACCCTGCTCCCATTTTATCGCAGGCTCACTTTGAGTATAAATTGATGAAAAACAGTCATAGCCTGAATGCTGAATTAAATATCACTAAAAATATTTAATTCAAGGGGAAGTTAAAATCCAACACCACCCAGCTAGAGTGACAGGAGAGCACCGTCATTCCCTTTGGATGAAATGGGAGAGGCAGGTGACGGTCCGGGAACACAACCTTGGTCCTAGAGGAGAGCATTGGTCACGGTGCTGATGTCACACTGGGTGGAATGTGTGGAGCCGAGGGGAATGCCACCAGAAGCACTGTTCCCGTGAGAGCCAGTCAGACTCCAAACAAGGGTCCAAAATTGAGCTGCCAAAAAGAGACAGCCCACATATGAAACTACTCGACAGAGACAAGGAATGCTCCATGAGAACGGAGCCATGAAGCAAGTGCAGAGCAAAGCCCAGAGACATTCCTGAGGTAACTGTCGGTCAGCTGAGGAAGGTACTTGATTACAAATCTGGGCTTTAGACACGGTTGCTCTTGGAAGCTCTTAAGATCTATACAAGACACTATCATCACATCAAAGATGGCAAAACCATGACCTAAGCTTAAACCGTATGTAAGCACATGGTTAGGAGCAGAGATTTCAGACCAAAATATTTTTTAATTGATTTTTAGAGAGAGAGGAAGGCAGAAGGAGAGAGAGAAAAATATCGATGTGAGAGTCAAACATTAATCTGCTGCCTCCTTCACGCCCCACACTGAAGATCTAGCAAGCAACCCAGGCATGTGCCCTGACCCAGCATCAAACCAGCAACTGTACAGTATACAGAACAAAGGCCAACCAACTGAACCACACTGGCCAGGACCAAATATTTTTTTTTTCTGACCAAGGAATTTCTATTTTATTTATTTAATTAAATTTTATTTTCCCCCAGTTTTTTAAATTGACATATAACATTGTAACAGTTTAAACTGTAGAACATAATGATTTGATATATGTATATATTGCTAAATGATTAGCACAAAATTTTAGTAAACATTTATCACCTCAGATAGTTACAAATTTTTAGTGTGTGATGAGAAATTTTAAGATTTAGTCTCTCCCTGGCCAGTGTGGCTCCGTTGGTTAGAGCATCATCCCGTATACCAAAAGGTGTTTGATTCCTGGTTTGATTCCAAGGCACATACCTGGGTTGTGGGTTTGATCCCTGGTTGGGGAGCATATAGGAAGCACCTAATTCACATTGATGTTTTTCTCTCTCCCCTCTCCCTTCCACTCTCTCTAAAATCAATGGGAAAAATATCGCATATCCTCAGGTGAGGATTAAAAAAATATACGCATATTTCCTTAGAAACTTTCCAATATTCAATGGCACATAGTATTATTCGAATAGAGGCATAGAGGCAAGTATCAAAAAAAAGCAACTAAAGGTTAGGTGTGTCAGGGAATGGGCCTTTGTAGTATGAGATGATTTAAGGCAGAAAAGTGCTATTTTTCATTATAAATTTATAGAACTTGTTGATTTTTTTAACCACGTTATATATTTCCTCAATTAAAATTAATTTTAAATGCAACTATCTCACGTGGACGGAGTCTGCCAAACTCTCTTTTTAAAATTAGATTGAGGACATTTGCGTGAATCTCAGATGGCTTGTGGCTTGCTTATCCCTGTGTTGGTTGAATGTTCTAAGTACAGTTTTCCTACTGTTATGTCCTGCTCTTTGGCTGGCAGCCCCTGAAGGGAATATACAAGATTTGGCTTCATTTTGCCTTATCCATTCTATCACCAGATAGAAAAGTTTGGTTCAAGAATTGAATAAAAATAATTTTTTCCATTTTTACTAATTCAGGGAATAATAAAATAGAATGTATTGGTCGGATTAAGTATGCAATAGATGAGAATTAGTATGTTTGAGTCTAGCAAAAGGGTAAAATATTTCTATGAATATTTTTGCCCAGATTACAGAACAGTTACCCAGTAAAATAAGTTGGCATTCATATCATAGGGTCATTTTTGTCCAAATGTTCATCTGTTTTCTGTGCAGGATTAAACAAGACCCCATATATGTTCAGAGACATGTTAGCACTTAATTGAAACTAAGAATATTTTAGCTTCCTCGTGTCTTACAAATTTTATAATGTAAAGAAAAAAAACACACAAAACAAAACAAACAAAAAAAAAACCCCAAGAACAGGAAAATGTTCTACATGAGAAATATTGAAGATATTGATGAGTTCCCAGGAAAAAAGAGAAACATATTTAATGTTTAGACTTGCTCTAAAAAAAATGTTTTAAAAGGCTAATAGTGTGCTATTTCAAAGAGACTCCTAATTTAGAAAGACCAAATTATGTTTAATTTTTATAATGGAATCTCTCTCTAGTCAGAGGAAATGTATGACCAGGGCTGTGTAATCAATGGGAAGCAGATGGTGGAACAATTATCCGCTGTACTTGGGCACTACCATTGGCCTGTTCATAGAGTGTGGGCCAGGAAATTCACTCTGTGTTTTTAATGTTTTCTGGTTATGATGAATAACATTCTTCCAATGAAAATATTTGTACTTTTTAGCTTCTATAGTAACAAGCTGCCTATGTAGATAGGCAATAATTTCTCCTTTTCTTTCCTTCCTTTCTCTGGCTTTCCCTTCCCTTTCTATGCCTTTCCTTTCTATAAAGTTCAGTTGGGGCTCTACAGTGATAATTCTAGGAATGTAATTTTTGAGTTTGAGCCGTAATTATTTTTCAATATGAGCATGGATTATTACTATCAATTCTGGGTAAAGAACTGCTCCCTACACCAGTATACAAACTTTAGTACTTTAAGTGAGTCAAACATTTAAAAAATCATATAGAATGGTTCACACAGAATTACTTATAAGAGTTAAAGACTTTAAGAAGACATTACAGTGCCTACTTTCCAGCACTTAATAACATCATTTTAAATTATATGTATTTTGCTTCTTAAATTATAATTGAAAATGTTCTGTTACTCTCATCTAGGTTTCAAGTCTTTTTCTAACACATTGTTATATTTAGCATTTTTTAGTTATCACTACTGACTCTACTGCTAACATAATTACTTAGACACATTTTATATATACCTAGTTCTAGAAGAATGTGTACATCTATTTAATAATAAACATATTTTAGTTCAAAATTTAAGAAATGGCTACATATTAATGATGTTGATTTATGAATAATGTTTTTGAACTTTAAATATAATTTTCCAAACATACATAACAATGGGGAAAATAGTATAACAAACCCCATTTATCCATCATCCACATTCAACAACTATCATTATCTTGTGAATTTTGTTTCATCAATCCCCTTCCATCACATTTTCATGTGTTTTCTTCTTAAGCAATTTTGAAAGGATATATATTTTTTTTAAGTTTAAACGTTGACTACAGCAAAAATGGTATAATTTTTTAAAGATAATGATTTCATAAAATAACCTTTATATGTTTTTGTATCTTATTTCTGAAAAATGGTCTCTATTTTATAGATAACTGCAATATTTTTTTTAGTATGCAGAACCACATCTAGGTCTTTTTAACATATGAAAGATTATCACTGAAACTTAAAATATATCAATCTGATAAAGGAGCCCTTAAAATACAGTTTTCTTATGGTAATTTTTCCTGAAAATACTGAGATTATTAAAAAGCCTTATAAAAACAGTTATTTATGATTTTAGAGATTTAACAATTTTATTTTCCAACAATGGAAAGTCAATATAACTAGCTGAAATGGTGTTTCTTTTGGTGGCATTTATGAATTCTATTCAGATATTAATAATCACAGTATCTAGTTAATTTATGGAATACTTTTCATTTCCTAACACAGATTGCTTGTCACACAGGTATTTGGTGCTTTCTTTTCCTTTGCAACTGTAATTCTCACTTTATCCCCACATTCCCTGAAATTTTACTTGGAATTTATGTGCATTTTTTACTCTCACAATAAATAAAAAGACCCCAAACACTGGCTTTTGTTTACTAAGAAACCATCATGATTATTTTGTTAAAGCCAAATGAAGTTTATTTACATAAACATCTTTTAGGAGGCAAGAATATGGAATGAATGAATTGCCAAATGAAAACAAAACAAACGAACAAACAAAAAAAAAACAAACAAAGGAAAGTGGAACAGTTTCAGTGGTCTAGAAGGTGACTTTTTTTTTCTAATGTAAACATTGGCTCTGGTTTTGCATACCAGGATGACTGTCTGAAGTAGGGTTCATTTCTTTGTTTTCATGCAACGTTTCCATTCCTCTCTGATAACAGTATCTCCTTTTTAAAATATATTTGTTATTGATTTCAGAGAGGAAGGGAGGAGAGAGAGAAAGAGAAACATCTATGATGAGAGAGAATCATTGATTGGCTGCCTCCTGCATGCCCCACTCTGGGAATCAAACCCACAACCTGGGCATGTGCCCTGACTAGGAATCAAGCTGTGACTCCTGGTTCATAGGCTGATGCTCAACCACTGAGCCATACCAGCTGGACTATAACAGTATCTCGATCTCCCTTTGGGTCTCTGTGTACTCTCAGTTGTTGTAGTGGGCACTCAGTCCTGGCCAGGAACATCACCCTTCCCACATGCCAACCATAGTAATTGATTCAGGGATAACCCATGGCCAAACTAGCCAATGAGGGACAATTTTTACCCAATATAAAACTTCTGGGCAATAGAGGTCTTCTCTCCAGATGCTGAATTTGAGAGGCTCTGCCCCTGACCCTGCACGATCTCATGTGGAGAGAAACCACCTGAGAGTGAATTCACAATGAAAGCAGAGCTGAGGAGAGAGAGATGTGCTCTTATAACACCATTCCCACTTGTTGGTCGAATTAGTTCTGATTTCAGTCTCGGTGTATTTCTAGGTTATAAATATACTAGAGGCCCGGTGCATAAATTCGTGCACCCGTGGGGTCCTTCAGCCTAGTCTGCGGGATATGGCCGAAATTGGCTCTCTGACATCACCCAAAGGGTCCCATATTGCGAGAGGGTACAGGCCATGCTGAGGAACTCCACCTGTGCATGATTGGGGCTGGGGAGGGACGCGGGAGGTTGGCCAGCTGGGGAGGGACCGTGAGAAGGCTCCAGGGCATGTCTGGCCCGACTCACTCAGTCCTGATCAGCCAGACCCCAGTAGCAAGCTAACCTACCAGTCAGAGTATCTGGTCCCTGGGTGGTCAGTGCACGTCATAGCGAACAGTTGAGTGGCCTTAGCGTTCATTAGCATATTACACTTTGATTGGTTGAAAGGATGACGGGACAACCGGACACTTAGCACATTAGCTTTTATTATATAGGATATTCTTAAACTATATTTTTCTTTGCCACTTTGAGTTGATTGTCTTTCTCTTACAACTGAAAAAATGTCCAAATATTCCATCTACTAAGATAAATTAAAACTGTTTTTTCAATTAATTGTAATGTAAACTTTGCCATTTTTGTCTCATGTACATCTCTGAATCATTTGTGTCTCATTTTTACCCCAAGGAGTCATCAGTGCCCTTAATCTCAAAGTATCTCCTAGCTTTTAGCAAATGCCCATCTGCTACAAATGGAATGTTGGATTAAGAGGGTAAGAGCAAGAAAGTGTGACAGAGGGAGTAAAGAACAAACTAATTACATTTTGCTTTAAATTTTCTGAGGTACAAAGCCAGGTCATTAGAATACAATATACTGGAATATTACCTTAGATTTCCATAAAGATGCTTTCACAGAATTATGATTTAATCTAAATGTATTTAATGTAGCAGACATATTAACTTAGCTTTCTGGTGCAAGCACTTTCCTTTCTCCCCAGACTATAGAATAGAAACAGTTTAGAAACAATTTTGGGTTGTCATTTTGGCTCTTACTAGATCTGTTATCTTGAAGAAGTTCCTTAACTTCCCTGTTTCAATATCTCATCTATAAAATGAAAATAATGTTTTCCTCACATGTGATTGAAAGTATTATATAATACAAAACATTCAGGAAAAAGTAGATACTCAATAAACGGAAACTAGTGGTTTTATCTTTTATCAACCACTTGAGATCATTTTGAAGGTAAAATATCAATTAAGTGTTAGGCCTTTGTATTTCCCCAGGTAATGAATTACTAATGATGTGAAATTTAGGCTAATCTCCCTATGATTTCAGAGAATTGGATGATTTTCTAAGCATCAGCAGATAACATTATTTGAACTAATTTATCTAGCTCCTACAAACTTATACAAGACTCACACATTTGATGGCTCCAGCCATTCTTTTCCTCTTTGGGTGGATAGTCAGTATCATCTGGACTCTAATTCTTTTCTCACATACTTACATCTTTTTTACTGTAACTATTAGTGGTTTAGTGGTGCTGATTTATTATTGAGCCAACTTTATCCAATGGACTATGCTGTCCTGGAGTGGGGAAGAATGAAGTTCTGAAAATAAGAGATCAACCAAAGGACTTGTATGCACGCATACAAGCATAACCAATGGACGCAAGACACTGGGGGGCAGAGAGGTGAGGGCATGAGCCAGGGGGAGGTCAATGAGGAAAAAAAAGGAGACATGTCGTACTATTTGTAATACTTTAAACAATAAAATAAAATAAAAAAATAAAAATAAGCATGTGATTATAATAATTCACCCCCTCATCAATAACTAACAAAAGCTGACTATTTTCTTCCCCACTGACAAAGTGCCACATCCAGGAAGGGAGATTCCTCTGTAATGAAATTAGTGTTGACGGGACTGTTCATGAAGAGAAAAACTTCTAAAATATTAGAATTCTGCATCCTTGAGTCTTAAAATGTAGTAAATGTTATGGTTTAAATAGTGAAAAATGAAAAATGCTACAGGTGGTTTTATTACTTTATAATAAGATTAAAAAATTAAAGTTTTCATTAAACTTGTGGTATAAAATATAAGCCTTCAGGGCTGTCTCTACTCATGTATAATGGGGAAGACTATCACAGACTATGAAGCGCACTTTACCTTAGCTCAGCTGATCCCCAGAACTGAACTGAAAATGGGTTTTCTGCTGACATCAGCCAAGGCTTTTCTGAAGTTTTTGCATAGCTCCAGGTGCACGGGGTCCCTGAATAAATATCATTTCAACACTGTTCGGCTGCAGAGATGAGGACCAAGTTAGGAACCATGTCTACCTGGATTTCTTAATGAACGCAGGTGGTGTTTTATATTCTAAATAAATTCAACAATTAGAACATGTTTAGGACTTTAGGTGCATTTCACAAAGGGTTTCTGTAATATTCAGAAGATAGCTCGTGTAGAAAAGTATCTGCTCGAGAAAACATTCATTCATGCTCTCCTAGTAAGAGGAACATATTTTAAAAACTACATGTGATAAGACCAAAAGTTTTATTCCTAGCAAGGAAAGGCACCTTTTGGATTTATTAACCTGCTAAAGTTTGGGAATTTCTGCACTATCAAAGAGCTGCCTTCCTAAACAAGAGTGGATTTCACATGGAAGACAAAAAATAATTACTGTATTTGTTTAAAACTTTTTCTTGGCAAACATATGAAGCATACTCTGTGGGCAACTCAATAAGTAACACCCATAGTTTAAGTAATGGTAGGTTTTTATCTTCAACCTCTGTTTGTTGTATCCATTGAACATATTATCTAATTCTAAGTAAGATAAACCTATATGCTTGACGCCTCAATCAAGATATTGAAGCTCTCTCCACTGTCATGTTTAAGACATGCGTTTCTACCCAGAGATATTTGAAATACATTTTGTTTTTACCTATATTTATACTTTGACACCAGTTAATCTTTGTTCAAGAAGTACTACCTACAATAGAAAAGTTAAGACCCTTAAGTGTGTACATAGTAAAAATACTGAAAAAGTTTTAAAATTGTTGTAGCACTTAAGCACTCAAGCAAGTTAAATGTCCAAGTAATCTATTTCTTTTTCA
Source organism: Myotis davidii (assembly GCF_000327345.1). Lineage (NCBI taxonomy): Eukaryota > Metazoa > Chordata > Mammalia > Chiroptera > Vespertilionidae > Myotis > Myotis davidii. The sequence continues at coordinate 3,019,329 of NW_006383015.1, read as the reverse complement.
GAAATGTATTGATCAAGCGATGGGATGCAAAATAAACTAAATCAAATTTCACATCTCTTTCAATGGTGTTTTTGAAATTCTGAGTAATGACTCAGGTTGAGCCATTAATGCAAATCCTCAAAACTTAAATAGTTTCATTTTGGGGCATCTTTTAAAGAAACAACAGATGCCTCTTCACATGCATTCTAAAAATCAATAGAATTAATCAATAATGCTCTCCACAGGTAATAAATGCTGAGAAGCATTTCTGCCTATCTATATTGATCAAGAGAATTGCTTCAAATTGCTTCTGATGTGTATAAAAATCATTTCCTTATTGATCCAAGACTCTCTTTTCCTCTTTGATATGTAATTTCATATATGGCACACAATTGTTCTAGACTTCATTCTTGTGTATTTGTGATAAAAAAATTTCCTATGATCTGTCCTATGAGACTAATTTGAATGAAACATAAAATGGGTGTTTTGGTTTTCTTGGGGGAATGCATTGCTTAATATTTAATCAAAGAATTCATCATCATAAGAAATTACTGAAGTTATTTTTAATGAGAAATATAAGATGTATTTCACTCACATTTTATTGTTTAGAATAAGCTTAAAGTTTTGAGTCTGCTTCTATTTCTTATAACAATTCCATTTAATTCACAATGATGCTATTCCTGATGTTATAAGTAGTAGAAAACAGCATACTTTTAGCCAAGTGTTGATTCATAATATTGCTGGGAAATTATATTTTTGTAACAAGAGCTAACATGTAAGTGAATTTTGTGACCTTTTTGTTAATATGTACGTTAAGTGTATAGAGATAAAGTAATAAGAAAAGTTTATTTCTAAATTGGTTTTCTAAACAGCATCATTAGATCCAGCCTCTACTGAGTCTGATTAAATAGGACTCTGTTCGTCGTTGGCACAAACAATATATGTATCCACCGTTGCCTTGGTTAGCAGTGATGGCAACTGATGGCTCATTGAGCAAGTGCTATTAGACAAATTAAGAAATTTTCCAAAAAAGCTCAACTTCTAACTTTTGATACATTAACTAGCATTGTGAATTACTCCTCCAATAACAACAACAACAAAAAATACTCAAAGATTCCTGTCAACATGAGTTAGCAAATTTCATAACCTACACTCCCAGTTTTCCTTCTCTAGATGTTCCATCACAAAATGACATTATTTTGTCCAATGAATACACCACCGTGGAATGTGTTACAGAACCAGTATCTTCGTAAAACTTGACCAAAAGTTTTCATTCATCTCATAATTTTTATTTTGAATATCAGGGAATATAAATTGTCATATTGAGAACTGAGGTCCCAATATCTCTATCTTATATCATTAATTTTAGTTTAACAATTTAATTTTGACCTTTTCTGAAGGAATCTTTAATGTAAAATAAATTAAGTTGAACTCTATTTTTAATATTTTTTATTGATCTCAGAGAGGGAGAGAAAGATAGAAACATCAATGATGAGACCGAATCATTGATCTGCTGCCTCCTACATGCCCCACACTGGGAGATCAAGCCTGCAATTCGGGCATATGACCTAACCAGGAATCGAACTGTGACCTCCTGGTTCATAGGTCAGTGCTCAAGCATTGAACCACGCCAGCCAGCTGGGCACGCTGAAATATTTTAACCAAACAAAACTGTTTCTTTTTTCATGAATAATTTGTACATTTCCAGAAAGCTAATTGCACAGTAAGACTCTCAGAGTCAATAAGTGCTATTAGGGTAACCATAGAAGTTAAATTTTTGAAATATTTCTTGTACTTAAGTAGAAATTAATTTTAAAGTATTTCTAGGGGCAGGCAAAGATTCAGCTGGGAACTAGAACTGCACACCCAAGAGATGTTTACTCTGACTCATGCTATATATTAGTGAGGGCAGCTTAATCACAGTGGGAGAAACGACATTGAGCCAATCAATAACAATTCATCCGGAGGTATTAAGGTATGACGCAGAGGATAAGAGCATGACTTTTTGGAGTCAGACCAGCCTCAAATCCAGACTCCCCTACTTATAATTTGTGTGGCCCTGGAGAAGTTGCTTTTATCTCTCTAAGCCTCATGTTCCTCCTCTGTGAAGCAGGGTATGTGCTAGCTTTGCCCAATTGAAATATAATGTGAACTGCATATATAATTTTACATTTTTACTAGCTACGTTTTCAAAAAGCAGGGAAATTATAAAATGTATATTATTGAATGCATTATATCCAAAATAATATCACATATGTAATCAATATAAAAGTTACTAATGCATTTTTTCATATCAAGTCTTCAAATTCTGGTGGGCATTTTACAATTATAGCACATTTCAGTTTGCACTAGCTGCATTTTAAGTTCCCAATAGCCATGTGTGAGTCATAGCTGTTATAATGGATAGCGCAGGTATACAGCTACCCCATAAGGATGTTGTAAGGATAAAATGAGACAATGTGTATAAAGGGCTTGGGATAGTACTTTGCAAATAATAGCACTAAAAAAGAGAGTTGTGAAAACTGTTTCTATTTCTATTGAGTATTGACTACAACAGCCAGTGTGCTAAGATTGGGGGAGGGCAAAATATGGCATAGCCCCTGTGCTGAGTAATTACAAATTTAAGAAGGTAGGACAAACACATAGTTAACTATTATTTATGTCATCCTATTAGCACATGGTTGGTATGGATAAAATGCAAAAATATGTTCAAAAGAGGAAGATCACTTGGGATGCCTTATACCGACTTGTTGAAGAAGGTCATTTTGAACTGAGATTTAATAAGTATGTGGTTTTTCTTTAGGAAGATATAGTTAGAAATCAAGGAGACAGCTAAGGAAAATATTTCAAAAGGAATAATAGGAGTAACAATCCAAACTCGGGGAAGTGAAAAATATATTCAACAAATAATGGCAAATTATTTGATGAACACAGGGTTCACACATAAGAGTGTACTTGGGTAAGTAAATTCTATAAGCACTGGGGCCATTATTCAGTGTGAGAGGGGAATGGGGGAAAAAAAGCAACAATTTGGGAATCAAAGATCTAATTCACCCAGGTTCTACAACTGCCATGAATACGTTTTCTTATTTGGGGCAGGTCAGTTTATCTCACCTGTTTTGTTTGGGTCTTAAACCGAGTTTATTGTTGCTGCTGCTGCTTTTGTTGTTCTATTCAAAGTTGTGGTATTTCAGGATGGGAGTGACATAATTGAAGTAACACCTTAGAAATTAATATAAGTAATTTAACATAATATCCTCTAAGTCCATTTATGTTGTCACTAATGGCAAGATTATGTATAATATTCTATTATATATACCACATCTTCTTTATTTATTCATATATTGATAGACACCTGGTTGGCTTCCATACCTTGGCTACTATAAATAATGCTGCAATTAACATAGAGGTGCATATACCTTCAAATTAGTGTTTTATTTCCACCCCCAAATAACCAGAAGTGAAATTGTTGCATTATAGAATAGTTTTATTTTTATTTTATTTTTTAAGGTGCCTCCATACACTGTTTTCTATAGTGGCTGCACCAATTTACAATCCTATCAACAGTGCATATGGGTTCCCATTCCTATATATCCTCTCCAACACTCATCTGTTGACTTTTTTGTAATAGCCATTCTAAGAGGTGTGAGGTGATAATTTCATTGTGATTTTGATTTGATGATCTTGATGATTAGTGATGTTGAACACCTTTTCATGTCTAATAATGTATATCTCCTTTGAAGAAATGTCTATTCAGGCCCTCTGTCCATTTTTTTAAATCCCCACCTGAGGATATGTTTGTTTGTTTTTAATTGATTTTAGAGAGATTGGAAAGGAAAGGGAGAGAGAGAATATCAATGTGACAGAGAAAGATTGATAGGTTGCCTCCCCTATCACCCTGACTGGGGATCAAACCCACAACCTGGCTATGTGCCCTGACCTGGAGTTGAGGAATTGAACCTGTGACCTTTCAATGTACAGAACAACACTCCAGCCAACTGAGCCACACAAGCCAGGACCTCTGACCATTTTTTTGCTTTGAGTTGCTTGAGTTCTTTATATACAGGATAGGGCAAAAGTAGGTTTATCGTTGTTCCTATGGAAAATAATACAATAATCCTATATAATAAAAGTGTAGTATGCAAATTGTCCCCTCGACCAGAATTTGTCAAGAAGTTCAACCAGGGCATGGTGCTGGCCGGGAGAAGGGAGGGAGGCCCCGACTGCATGAATTTTGTGCACTGGGCCTCTAGTTAATAAATAATGGCCAACAAATAAATGCTGTACTTCATGTATTCATAACTGTATGCCCCCATCTTGAATTTGGGGTATTAATTCCTTATTGGATATGTCATTTGCAAATATATTCTTTCAATCAGCAGATTGTCTTTTTATTTTGTTGACTAGAGACCAGGTGCATGAAGTTCATGCACGAGTAGAGTCCTTAGGCCTGGCAGGTGATCGGGGCCGATTGGGGCCTTCCAGATGCCTGCTGAGGCCTCCCTTCATTTCATACCACCCCCTGGTGGTCAGCACATGTCATAGCGAGTGATCAAAGTCCTGGTCTCCCGGTCAAACTCCTGAGGGGACACTTTGCATATTAGCCATATATATATATGGTTTCCTTTACTACACAAAAGCTATTTAGTTTCATGCAGTCTATTTGTTTATTTTTGCTTTAGTTGATCATGAACAAGGAGACATATTAAAAATAAATAGTGCTATGCCCGGCTGTTGTTGCTCAGTGGTTGAGCATCAACCTATGAACCAGGAGGTAGGTTCAATTCCCAGTAGGGCCCATGCCCATATTGCAGGCTCAATCCCCAGTGTGGGGCATGCAGGAGGCAACCAATCAATGATTGTTTCTCATCATTGATGTTTCTATCTCTCGCTCTTTCTCCATTCCTCTCTGAAATCAAATAAAATGCTTAAAAAAATAAATAGTGTTGAGATCGGTATCAGAATTTACTGCCTAGGTTTTCTTCTAGGAAGTTCATGGTTTCAGATGTTGCATTTAAGCCTTTAGTCCATTTTTAGTTTATTTTTGTATATGGTGTAAAAAAGTGGTCCAGATTTATTTTAATTTGTATGTATATTTTCTCAATACCACTTATTAAAAACATTGTCATTTCTCTATTCTATGTTCTTGCCTCTTGTCATAAATTAATTGATCTTCTAAGCGAGGGTTTATTTCTACAATTCCTATTCTGTTCCACTGATCTATGTGTCTGTTTTTTGTTTGTTTGTGCTGACTCCATACTATTTTAATTACTATAGCTTTGCTGCTTTCAATATTCCCTCCTTAATTTTTCCATTTTAATTACAGTATACTTGGAATTCTTTATCAGACAAATTAGTGATCCCCATTTCATTAGTGGTTTTTACTCTGTTTTTGTTTTTTTCTTGTTCTTTAATTTGGAACATATTGTTTTGCTTGGTGTGTGTCTCTTTGGGTTCATCTTGTTTGGAAGTTTAGGAAAGTTTTCAGCCATTAAGGTCCCTTAAACTATCCTCATTTTTAAAAATTCCTTTCTTCTTTATTTCTTTTTCTGATTGGGTGATCCACTATTTTGTTTTCTAGGCCACTAATCTATTCCTCTGTATTATTTACCTGCTATTTATTCCCTCTAGTTATATATATATATATATATATATATATATTCAGTTATTATATTTTCAGCTATGATTGGTTTTGTATTACACATTCTAACTCTTTGTTGATGCTCTCACATAGTTTCTCTTTTCTTCTCCCAAATTTGATGAGCAGCCTTAAGACTATTACTTGGAATTCTTTATCAGACAAATTAGTGATCCCCATTTCATTAGTGGTTTTTACTCTGTTTTTGTTTTTTTCTTGTTCTTTAATTTGGAACATATTGTTTTGCCTTTTCATTTTGTTTTACTTTCTATGTTTGTTTCTATGTATTAGATGAAACGGCTATCTCTTCCAATCTTGAAAGCATTGACTTGAATAGGAGCAACCTTTTTGTGGATGCTGGGTGGGTTTTGTCATGCCAGTTGGAATGTAAGTGGGTGTGTGTGCCTCCTGGGGCATTCTGGTGGACCAGCTGGCTGGGCTGCAGCAAGTGCTGGCCGAGGTGGCCATGGCATGCTGTTGGAGTCCTTGCAGGGTGGTTAGAGGGCTTGGACCAAGCTCCACCCACACTACCCAGGAACAAAAGATAATGATTTAATGATAATTATTTCACTTTTCTTTATGAGCTGTGATTCTGTTTGTAAATAATGGGGCTCACAAATATCTCTGGTCCTAGAAAGTTTCCACACATGCTGAACATCCCTGCAGTTCTCTACCTATTTGGCAATAAATGGAATCTTTTCATGCTTAGTCTAAGAGCTCTTTAATACCCTAGAACAGGTGAATCTGTCTGCAAGTCCCCTCAGGAATATTTCCCCCTACTACAAGTCACATGTGGGAGTGGGGTCCCCATGATTTTCATGTCTCCATCTCTCCTACCCTTCTCTATGTGGTTCCTCTCTCATTTCATGTGCAGAAGCCATTCAGCCCTTAGTTCTTTAGGAGGAATTATTTTATATGTAGGTTTATATTTGTTATGTTCATGGGAGGAGGTGAGTTCTGGGTCTTCTTACACTTAAGTCCAGCTTAATGCATTAAACTTTCAGTAAACTTAAACATGGTTATGAATTTATACCCCTAGTTCAAGTAAACCTGAAAAACCTTACCATAAACTTGCTGACTCAAGTCTGTTCTAGCAAAGACGTTTTGTAAAACACCTGAGGCTGTGCTGCTGAATTATATAATCTTATCATTACATTCCAACATCATTTCCTCCATTTTATTACACAGACTTTTGGAAATCATCAAGAACCTTTGTCATTATTTCTCATTATAATTTTTACAGATTTGAATTGAACAAAAGATAATGATTTAATGTTAACTCTCTTTTCTTTATGGGCTTTGATTCTATTTGGTTTCAAAAATAGTAAATAATATTTACCCCCTTCCTAGCCATAATGTGAAAACTACAAAGAAAAAAGTTGTTTTATTCTTAGAAGAGTCACAAGCAGCTATTGCGTGTAGAGGCAGGAAGTGAAATCCACATGCAATGCTTCTGTCAGCAAAGACTTTGTGGAAGAGAGTTTATAATAAATATTCACATCTGCTGCTTTGGACACTTTAATCCATCCTAAGGATCTTTGCTGTGTCAGGCTTTGTTCTAGATGAAGAAGCCCAGTAGTTATAAAGGTTTGCAAATAAGCTATATTTATCATGGTTAGCTTTCTTTTTATAACTTTTCTCTGTCTTAGAGATACCCATGACAATTTCAAGTATAATTTGTGATTAAATATTTCACTGTGACTCTATGGTGCTATCATGTAGAATTTTCATCATGGGATAGACAAATTCTATTTTCACAACATATCACCTACTTATAATTTGTCAGGAAGTCATCATTGATAACAATGCTACCTGGATGTGGAAAACATAACTCAAAGTGTTTATGATTAAATACTAGCTTCTGCTATAGACAAGTTTCTTAATTTTTCCAAACCTCTCTTTTTTCATCTATATAATAGAGTTGCTATTATTTTTTATTATTAGATTATTATAGGGATTATATGAAATTATCCATGTAATGTAACTAAATCTAGTATCTAGCATGTTGAATTTAATGAATTTTAAATGTTTACTAAAATGGTACTATATGCCCTTTAAGTTGTATTAGATAATTCCATGAATTGTACTAATATTATATTTGTTTAACCCATGTACTGAACTTATATAAACATAATCTATTGTTTTTACCTACCTCCACATTTCCTGATAGTTTGCTACTGATTTTTTTAAAAGTAGTTAGAATTGAATTAGTGATGTATTTTTCCTATAACAAAATTATCCACTCATAAAAATATGGTATGAAAATCATGAGTATACTTTGTGTTGCATTTAGTTCCCTATGTAACAAAAATTTAACTAAATTTTTAATTTTTAATTAGAGTAATAAAAACCAGTTATCTTTAAAATGGAGGTATTTTCACTTCAACCCCAAAGAAATTTGTTGTGTCACAGTTTTTAAAGAATAACTGTATTATTATAGTCTTAAGTAACAATTTAGTATAATTAAAATAAAACAGCTTACATATAATACAAATTTTAAAATATAAATAAATTATATACTATATATGTGTATATCTTTGCCATGGATATATTTGAAGCTTGTGGGGGTTTTTTTAAAAGGAAAACTGTGTTGCTTAGTGCTTTCAACCTCATCTCCTCAATATTATTTATTAATCCCAAATTTAAGGAGTCTAGCAGAGCATTTGGTGACCTCTGCATATAAAGTCAGTAACACGTTAGGTTTTACTTTTTCATTTTAAATTTTTATACTTTAATCACTCATGTGATTAATTTTGACTGGAATTATTTTCTATACATTCAGGACTTAGTTCATAGTTAATAACTGGTATCTAACACAAAACAAGTTTGTTGAATTAGAATTAAAACAAAATATATATTGATCTCACTAACATGTGGAATCTAATGAACAAAATAAACTAAGGAACAAAATGGAACCAGCAGCATGTATGTATGGGACAAACTTCCGGTGCCCAAGGGGAGGGGGTCCGGGTGACTGGATCAAGAAGGTGAAGGAAGCCTGGCTGGCGTGGCTCAGGGGTTGAGCATTTACCTATGAACCCGGAGGTCAGGGTTCGATTCCTGATCAGGGCCCATACCCAGGAGGCGGGACAGCTACAATTATGGCAACATTAAAAATTTTTAATGCAAAACTATATATCTTATTGCTCACAAACTGTGTCTGAGGAAATAAAACTTTGATATTCTGCTCTTTCTCTCTCCTCTCTCTCTCTCTTCCTCTCTCCCTCTCTTTCTCTCTCCCTCCAGGTCGAGTATTAGCTCAGGCGAGTGGCAGTGGCGTTATTCATTTGCTAGATCTTCAATCGGGGCAGATTTACAAACTGGTGGGCCATGAGAACGAAGCTCACACAGTGGTGTTTTCTCATGACGGAGAGAGTCTGTTTTCCGGAGGCTGTGATGGCACTGTTCGAGTATGGTCTTGATGGTCAGCATATCTCACTGCAGAGGGCTTTCCCTGTAAGGCTTGGAAATGCCTCATGTAGTCCCAGCCCAGTAAATACCTGATTAAGTATGCAAGCAGGTAACATTTACAATTTGCTTTAAGACATGCTGTGAATATATATTTTAATGCTCATACTGTTACCAATAAAAAAACAAAACTTTCTGTTCATTTATTTGTGTCTGTGTCTCTTTTTTCTTCTTCTTCTTCTCTTATTTTGATAAGATTTTAGAAACAGAGCATTTTTGCTAGAGGTTTGGAAGGAACAGCTTTACAATGACGCCTAATGACAGACTAGATGAATTACAGGAGATTGATTTTGAGTGTTAGAGAACAAACTGCAGGAGAACCAGGCTACTTTTTAAAAAATCAAATTTAAGCTTCAGGAAGACCTGGAGTTTAACCATGTAGCACAGGGAACGTGTTTCTTCACCCGAAGAGTCAATTAGAATTGGGCGGCATACATTTTTGAAGATTCTTTGACAACCGTTGTGCTTTATCTATTAATAATAATCAGAGACTGCAGCTGGTTTAAATCTAAATGCAAGGCTCTTCCCGAACTTTCATCACTGCAGCCCATCCAAGAATGCATTAAGTATAATCACAATGTTTATTTTTTATTGTAATTCAATGCAAATAAATAAATATCTCGCACGTAAAGTGCCCCCCCCCAGCCCCCACTC
>NW_006383015.1:2997637-3009510 GCF_000327345.1 Myotis davidii | reverse complement strand
TACCCCGTGCATGCATCAGCTGTGTAAAGTGCGACTGCTTAGAGAACACCAGCCTGGTCTAAAGAAGCAGCTCAGGATTTCGACCCTGATGGGCTCAGAAGCCAGTTGGCGCTGTCCGTGGTGCTGAGGAATTCCCGGCTGCCGGCAGCATGAGCTCCAGATCAGCAGTCTGCAAACTGCTCTCAGTGATGCAGAAACCCAGCTAAAGTTGCTCCTTTCCTTCACGTCCACAGTTAGTATTTTCTGGTGTGTGAGAAGGGATTCGAGCAACATATTGTGGATGACGCTGATGCCGTCGCCAGCGGAGCGGGTTTTAAGCGACAGCATGCTGTTGCTGTTTGTGATCCACCGAGCCTAGCCAAATCACCTCCACTGCCGTAGCAAACACTGTGTAAGTGAACTCATGTGTGGAGGAGGCGTAATCTGCCGGGAAATTTCATAGAAGGATCTGAGAAAATGCTAACAACAAGTTCAACATGATTCTGCTACTTGAGTCTGGATTTCTACAGGACCGGCATTGCTTCTTGCTTTGAATTTCGGAGACAGGTCCAAAGCGTATTTCTTATGTGTGTCTGCTGTATTTCTCTCCGGAAGGGCGGGAGTCTGCTTCTTGACTGTGGTTTGAAATGAGAGGTAGAGGGAATGGATTGCCTTTAATTCAAGCCTGAAAATGCGTTCTTTGGACAACTAAAGAGGAACTGCTTTTCTAAAACCTACCTGATCTTTTAGTTCATATTGGTCTATGACCCCCATCACCACTATTAACCTCCAGAGTGATTAGGTAAGTGTATCTTATGACATGAGTTATGTGTGTTTTCTCAAAGAAATAAATGCAGTCGTTTTAAATGATATGTAGCAATGTGGGGAGGGGAGGAGAAAGTTTAGCTGGAAAGTGTTCTTCCATTCAGCAATGTTTGCTTGCTTATTAAAAATCTTCAGATAAATATTTTATTGGGTTTCTCTAATATTTTTATCTTAAATAGTGCCTTAAACTGCACTAAAGCAGCTCGGTTATGAAGGGGAATTTTGTAATAGCTTAAGAACTTTATTATATTAAAAAGAAAACCATGTTTTTCTTCATGCAGATTTTAAAAGGTATTTCATATAATAAAAGCATGCTTAATGTTTACATAAAGTGGATATTAAACCCATTTTTTACCTTTAAATATACATTTATTATAACCTGACATTAATGCCTACCTGTAGCTTACAGAGATCATTTCTGTCTATGTCCTTTTGAAGCAGAATGATATGGTTATTTTATATGGCTTATTTTGTATGTATTAACAGTTACTACTGGAATACTATAAAGAAGCACAATATATTTTTTCTTCCAGGATAAACATATATATATTATAAAATGCATGCCTTAATTAATAAAATACATATGTTTTTTTTTTCAGAAGCTTCTGTAATGTTTATAGCCTTTGTAGTAATTTAAGAGAAAAAAATGCTTTGTCAAAGGGAGCTTCCAGATTCTCAAGTAGAATTATAGGTTTGCATTTTTTTTATTCTGTCATGACTCATTATTTTTGACATATTTCAAAAGAAATTCATCTGACTTATCATTACCTACCCAAAAGGATTTAGAGAGCACTTTCTTTTTAAGGGAAGGCATGAACATACTTCATTCTATTTTACTATTACTAGAATTTGCATATCTAATTTAAAATGCAAATATTATAGGTTCATGAAGTTCCCTAATGCCACCTTTACCTTATTTAAAAGTATTTTCTGTGTGTTAGACTGAAAAGAGATGGTTTATCATTGCTCCTATTATAATCTGAAAATAAAGCAATAAATAATATTCACAAATGATCTGAAAAATGTCCGATATACAATGTTAGTGATTGTTGGCATAAAGCCAAAATCATTTAAATAGACAAATGAACTATTTGACAACACTTTTACTTATGTATTATTCCCTCAAGTCGGTTTCCCCAGAGTTTTTATATGAGTTAGTCACTCTAAACATTTAAATGAGTGTTGCTAGTGGGCAGCACTCCACACAAGCACTAATACTATGTGAAGTTTACAAGAGTCAATGCCACTAAACTAATAAGAAATATAAGGAATATTTTCTATGAATGGCAACTCCTCATTACTATTCTATGAAACCAATAGTTTTACTCTTGCATTTTTGTGCAAAATATCTTTTGCATGTCAAAAGAGAGATATGTCTTCAAGATTATTAAGTGGTATTTATTATATATTAAAGTAATACATTCAAACAGTATTACACAAATACTAGATTCCAGTTGCTATACAAATTATCTGATACATTTTTCCTGCCCACTAGGAGCTTACTCTCTGAGTAAAATAAAAATGTGGACAATAATATGAATATATTTATTTTTAAGTAATTATTTTAAATGCAAGGAGTTCTCTTGTATCATTTGTTATTTTAAATTTCCTTTCTCTCATTCACTCTAGAATAGTTATCTGTTTTTTTTCTTGGCTATATTTCAAAATCCAGATTTAAATTTACTAAAACAAGAAACCCTTATTGAGACCATTGTTGTTCTCCAACTATGGGCATAAAGAAACCAGAAGGCCTTTATAATAGCTCCATTCCAATTACAAATAACATTCAATTGTTGGTTTCTTCCCTTTCTCTTAAAAGTAGAATTTTTCTCACTAATTTCATGATTTTTTGTACAGATGGTTATAATGCATATACGTTCTCTATCACTGACTAGTACAGTTTAAAGAATAATAGAAAATTTAAATTCAAGTATTCCGAGTTATTAGTAAGTAACCACTTGTAAAATCACCCTTTGAGGTTCAGTAAAATAATCTATTACAAGTTAGACAAAGCCAGACCTTTAAAAAATCAGAAGGTGACTTCAAGCTTAAGGTTCCTATGTGAAAGAACTCCATCTATGTTGCCAAGGATCAAGTCTCTAGACTTCATAATAAAGCATAGATAGTTGCATGAACTTAGTCTACTTCAAGTCTATCTTCCAAACAGATCCAAATAAACAGGTTAAGAGCACAGGGTTAAGTAAATCTACATTTTCTGTGTATATGTCAAATTACTTTTTTAAAAATATTTATTTTCAGCCTACCCCTCCCCATGGAAGGAGCTGAGCATATTCAGTAGTAGGAGCACATCCAGAAGCCTTTGAGGAGGGGGATGGCTCTTCATATTCATGAAGCTTGCATACTGCTCTTGGTCATCCCTGGATTGGTCACCTCTGCTGCCATCAGTCATGAAGACTATCCTGCTGATGAAGGGGACCAGACCTCCAGCAATGACAATCTGATCTTTGATGACTATCGAGGGAAAGGGTGTGTGGATGACAGCGGCTTTGTATACAAGTTGGGAGAACGATTTTTCCCAGGGCATTCCAACTGCCCTTGTGTCTGTGCTCTGGATGGACCTGTTTGCGACCAGCCAGAATGCCCTAAAATTCACCCAAAGTGTACTAAAGTGGAACACAATGGATGCTGTCCCGAGTGCAAAGAAGTGAAAAACTTTTGTGAATATCATGGGAAAAATTACAAAATCTTGGAGGAATTTAAGGTATGAGTTACCATCCATGTTTATTGAATACTAACTTTTCACGCCACATACTTAGTAAATTATTACATTCAAATGAAAGCTGGAAAAACATTTTTAAATTTCCCTTTAATTTACAACAATAACCCAGTTAGAATATGTACCACTGTAGTCAACAAATCGCTAACTGGTTTGTTGAGCAATACCTAAAGGGTTTCACAATAATTTTTTTCTTTCAGAATTATTTGTGGCACACTGCCATCTTTTTTCCCTTAAAATTTTCTTCTGTGTTATTACAAACTATATTTTCTGATGGAAACACTTAACTGGAAGCTATATGTCTATTAAGTTAATGTTTAAATTTTATAAGATTGTTTTGATGTGGCTTGTTAGCCTGTATTTGGAGCCATTTAACCATAACCTAGAACTATCTGTTCAGTGTATGGAACTGCAATGCTAGAGAGGCACAGTTTTGAACTATGGTCTTCATATTAAGAAATGCACTGGACCTACTTCTTGTAGAGCAGAATCCTCATTCTGTTCTCTGATCATTAGTTTTTTGGGTATTTTTACTTACAGGATCCTAGAGTGAACTGAAATTTTATCATGGTCCATTATAAAAAGTGGTAAAAAAAAAAAAAAACACTAATTTTTCAGCCTCCATGGTATTTCCTGGCCTTTCTTTTAGCCTTCTATCATATTTTCAAGTAACTTAGAGCTCATTTTTCTCTCCTTTTTAGAGTCTCTTTTCTCCAATGGCTAGTTTTAATTAGGGGTTCTTACAAGCCAGATTGGAGCCCTGAGGGTATAAATTAATGTATTAAATTATCCTTCTGAAATGCAATGGCAGTTTGTGCCATGGACTGCCTGTCATCCTGATGACTTGATTTAAAAGATTTTAATTTCATGTAACCAAGTTCAGTGACAAAGTCTCGGAACCTTATCAGCAGAAGAAGATAAAGCTAACTTTCAGGATGGCTGTGTATGTGCGAGAAGAATATTCAGTCATTAGCCCTGACCAAACTCCTCCACAAGAGTCAAATGGGAAATGAAGTCAATGTGTGGAAGAAAGGTTTTAACTAGTAATAATGAGAGCATTCTGTATATTAGCCTTTCATTGCATTCAGCCCATTTCAGATTGTGGGTATAAACTAGTTCCAAGTTACCCAAGGAAAACCAATCATTCTAAAGATTCTTAAAGACAGGAGAGGGCTTTTAAAAATAATTATCACATTCAACTATCTTACGCATAAATGTTATTCTAGACTTTTCTCTTTCACGTATTAAAATACTTTGTGGCACAACATTGAGAAGAGGCCTGAGAGTCTAGTCAAGTTACCATTACTAACATCAAATAATAGTTTAGAGTGTAATACATTTAATAATAACTTCATGGTCTCTAAAATATTGGATACATTTTGGCATTGGCAAAATTAGGTTTACAATTGTATGTGAAACACCTTATTCTTGTATTATTTATTTACTTATTATTTATTATTATTGACCTACTTTTGCCTGGGCCTGTATGTTCCTGCTGTAGTCATTATGTGAACAAGTTTTCCACCTAACTCTCTATGTCATGAGATCTTTAAATGTGTGTGTGTGTGTGTGTGTGTTTTTAAGATGCCACTTGTCTACAACAATTTAAATATTATCTAGAACAAATTTTTAAGAATGTGGAGCTGAGACAAAGAAATTTTGTTACTTGTCCAAATTTTCAAGTTATTTACCTATTCCTAAATACTGCCATTCTAACTAAAGCCTACAGAACCTCTCAAAGCACTTTGGCTCAAGAGCCAGATAGACCAGGGTTCAAATCCCAAATGATTACTTAGACTCAAGACTTTGGAAAGAGTCCTTAAACTTTTTTGAGCCAGACGGCTAAAAAATGACCATCATAATAATTACTTTTCTTGAGAGGAGATATTAGAAAGATTTAATGAGATAATTTATGCAAAGTTAGCAGCCTTGTGATGACTGGTACACAGTAGATATTGAATAAATGGTGTTCTCATTCCTCTAAATTTTAATGTCCAGGGATTTACTCTAAGTTGTAAATTCTCTATGACTTCGTCTACATTTTGTAATGGAAGACCAATATTAAAAGTCATTCAATTGAAAGAATTCCAAAACTTTTTTTAAACTGTTCTATTTATCTATGCGAAGTATATACACCTAAATAAATATCAGCCATAACCTGCTATCTTGATTTTCTTTCAATTCAGCTTGCAAGAGACAAGCATTTAATTTTTAAACATGTAAGAAACTTTCACATAATAATCTTATTATGGAGGTTATGTGATGAGATATGCTTACTTATAATATATTCATCTACCAAGCATTTACTGGATTGTTTAGTATATAGGATACTATAGATGTATTTATATACTTACATTGGAAAGTAAGATATTTAGAAGACACAATCTCCACTCATGGAAAAGCATGGACAACGTGGAGAGAGATGGGATGGGGGGTGGGGCAGCTCTCTAAAGTGTGTTACTGTAAACTCAGCACCAAGAAAGGTGGTGTCAGAAGCTTATCAACATGCTGTAAGGTTTTAGTCAACAAACTTTCTTTTCCTTCACGATGGTCAAAATTGAGCCTGTTTTAAAAGAAGTAATTAAAATTGATCTGGAGAGATTAAAGTGCCAAAGAGGAAACTGCTTGAGCAAAATCAGAGACTGGGGCGAATAAAATCTGCAGAGAGAGGAGGAGGATGAGAATAACAAGAAAGAAGCTGGATCTTATGAAATCCTATTATGATGAGAAGAGTAAATTTGTATATGTTTTGGACAGTGGAGAGAGGAACTTGAATACTGGGCCAATATATTTAGATTCAGTCTAAAGAATAACAAGAAATAAAATGCAGGTTGTTGTGCATAGCGATGACCTAGTTCAATATGGTTTTTTAAACCTTGTAGCCAAATAGAGCATTGATTAAGAGCTGAAGATTAATTGATGGCTGGGGAGAAAACAAAGAATGAGATGACCAGCATGCATAAGTGCACAAACATTCAGGACTGTGTTTAGGATAAAAATCTAAATTGCCTAGTATAGCCTAGTAGATTCTACTCATCGACCTCTCCAAATACTTCTCTCAGGGGCTTCCCTTCCCTGTTTGCTTGTACATGCTGTCCCATACTTTTCCACCATCACACACTTGTATAAATTCCAGCAGATTACTTCAAAATTCCATTTAAATCTCATCTCCACCGGAAAGCTCTCTCTGATTGTTCTACTGCAGGATCTTGAGCTGGGCCTCACTCTTCTCCTGTATTGTTGCACAGCATGCTCTGCACAGCATTAGAACAAGAACAGTAATCCTAGCCAGGCACTGTTAAAACCTTTATATGTATTAACATGCACGTCTTTTATAATAGCAGTATGAGTATTATGCTTTTTTAGCATTGTTTTACAGACAAAACCAAAGCATCAAAGTGGAAGTAGCTTGCCCAACCTCATATAGCTCTAAAGTGTATGAAGTAAGATTCACACTCAAGCAGCCTGGCTGCAGAATCTCAGCTCCTCACCACCTCTGATGCCTTCATTGCACTACAGTAATATAATTTGACACAGCCTGTCTCTCCCGCTGGACAGTGAACCCTGTAAGCCTAGGGACAGAATTTTCTTTTTTCTCCTCTACTCCCAACCCTAGCATTACATGAACCACAGTGCAGGCATCCAATACATTTTTGGTAAGTGACATATGAGTCAGATTATAATTGAACTCATTGAATAAAAAAGTTAATTAGAGTGTCTTTAAAATACCTTAGTTTCTTTCTGTTTATGTGTTGATCTCTTCATTTTAATTAGTTAAAAGAAGCACTCAACGTTCAGATAAAGAGTAATCTTTGGGCCCCTAAAGCTGACACATCTTGTTTATGGGACGTCTATTTCCATCCTGTGACTTTCTACTTGTCTCCTTCCCTCTTTCTAAGCAAGGCTCATCTTGGAGTCTGCCTCCCTCCCAGAGCCATAATGACCACCTACTGTTTTAGGTGTGCTGTCTCACTCTACACCGTTGCAAAACATGTCTCTCCTTCAATCTTCTCTGATCACCAAATTCAAATGTAAATTGGGCCACAAGTGTCACCAATATGAAGAATAATGTTATGTATAAAGGTTGGATTTTTTTTTTCAACATGACAGATGCAAGTTGAAAAAGGTAAATTGGGCCACAAGTGTCACCAATATGAAGAATAATGTTATGTATAAAGGTTGGATTTTTTTTTTCAACATGACAGATGCAAGCTTTGAAAATGGATTTCTCTACTTTTTTTGAAAACTCTAAATTTCCCAGTGTTCTAGTAATATTGTATTAAGATAAAGGTCACTATATAGTAGATTTTCTCATCTTTCTTTTATGTGTACCCAGGCAAAAAGACAGTAGGCCTACTTCTGAAGAGATAAGGATTATAAATAATACATTACAATAGCATTTTCTACAAAAAAAGATTGATTGGAAATGTAGGCTCTGTCAGCTTTGGCTTAACTATTTTATGCTGAGTTTCCCAAAGGGAGAAATAGTTTCTTATTTTGCTCAGTATTTTTATCACTCTCACTCAGCTAGAATTAGCCTTTTTGGATTTTTTTTATACTTTAAAACTCGTACTGATTTAGTTTTAGGTCAGACACTGAAGGTTATCCTACATGCAGCTGGAAAAGATGGTTCAGCTTTTACACAGCCTGTCGCACTTTAAAGTGATTTTCTCCAGTCCATACCCAGTGTCCTTCATTCAGGATTTGGATTCACTCAAGATCTCCCTTTCTCCGCAGGCGTTGACTTCTGTCCTTTTCCCACTGCGGGCCAAAGACAGCAGGTCAGGGTTTTGATTCTTACTTTTATTGTTTTCAGTGTGATTGTTTTCTCATTCCGCACATTTTATGTACATGTTGTTGCTTTAAAAAAAAGTCAACATATTCTCCCACTGTGGTAGTCTGCCTACTTTTTGCCCTGAATTTTGCATTACTATTTAAATCTGGATGAAAGAAGCAAAGAGGACAAAAAAATTAATCACTTGGAGTATTTTGCCAAATCATCCCGCCCATAAAAACTGTAGATACCAGTAAGGTTTGAGAATTGACTTGCTCTCCAGTGGGTACCTTCACAGGAAAATAGGCTCTCCAGCTTTCTCATTAATCTGTGCCCCATCATGAATGTCCACTCTTGTAGAATTAAATCCATAAAGGTGTTTGAGCAGAAAGGAAAATTCTAATATGGAGAAAGAATGGAAGGCACCATGTTCTGGGAACTAAGGACCAAATGTGTGAAAAAATAGGGGAAGGTGGTGGCTGTATAGAAATCTCAATTGAAAGGACTAATAGTTAACACCTTGCACAATTCACTGCACCTCACCCACCCACCACCATTGCACCTTTTCTATGAAAGGCACCGTTTCTATGAAAGGCACCATTTCTATGCTTGCAATAGGAAAGGGGTACAGAGTGCATTTTCCAGAGATGTTGTAGCTGGTGGGAAGAGCACCAGGTATCTGACCAGTGGGGTCAAACCAAACCTGGGTTCAGCAACCTTGGTATTTGGGTTCTGGCTAGGAAAGAATTCAGAGCAAGACCCAAACTGTAAGAGAACATTTATTTGGTAAATTGCAGAGGTAGATGAATTAATTCCTAAAAGAAATAGGCTTAGGAAACAAGTACGGATGTAAAGGAAGGGCCCTTGGAGCTTGGGAGTGAGGAAGCTAATGGTAAGGTATGGTAAGGTGCCTAGGGAGGAGGGAGAGAGAGATGGAGAAAGAGAGAGAGAGAGAGAGAGAGAGAGAGAGAGAGAGAGAGAGAGAGAGAGAGGAGAGGGTAGGAAAAGGCTTGGGCATGCTCCCAGGAGGGAGAGCACACAGGGTCCTCCATCCTAAGGGTTTTAAGGGTGGAGATTTTAGGGAAGGTCCCAGGAAAAGATCTTAATAGAATACTTAATAGCCTTCCAGGTGTATCCATTCAGGATTGTGGTCTCCACTGATTGATTGGCGGGCACCAGGGATGGGGGTCATTATTCCATGCAGCTGGTTCTGACATCAGCCATGGCTGGTTTTATTGCTTACTTGCGCCTGGAGCTGAAATATAACTGAGGTCAAGATACTATCTCTAGGGAGGAAAGGTCAGGGAGTCCAAACATCATGACCAGAAATATGCTAGGGGAGGAAAAGTCATCCTGGGAGTGAGGTCCCACCCTACAAATTGATTATCCATTGCTAGGCACCTGCATCTTTCCAACCTGATGGCTTTTTGTTATTGTTGTTGTTAATCCTCATGGGAGGATATTTTCCATGGATCTTTTAGAGCAGGGGTCCTCAAACTTTTTAAACAGGGGGCCAGTTCACTGTCCCTCAGACTGTTGGAGGGCCGGACTATAATTAAAAAAAAAAACTATGAACAAATTCCTATGCACACTGCACATATCTTATTTTGAAGTGAAAAAACAAAACAGGAACAAATACGATATTTGTATTTGCCTGTGGCCTGCGGGCTGTAGTTTGAGGACCCCTGTTTTAGAGAGAGTGGAAGGGAGAGGGGCAGACAAATAATGATGTGAGAGAAACACATCAATTACACGGCCCGACCAGGGAGGAGCCTGCAGCCAAGGTACGTGCTCTTGACCAGAATCAAACCTGGGACCCTTTGGTCCATAGGCCAATGCTTCATATACTGAGCCAAACTGGCTGGGGCCTGGTGACCTTCTGTACCTGGCCCATTGTCCTTGCTCTGCTTATGTCTGTCTAACTGCCTACACCGTGTGAAGGTTGTATTTATTGTAATAAAAAAGAAACGTGTAGATCTTGAGTATATGAGTGAGATTTTTAAATATTTTTTTTCAAGAGAGGTTTTGCAAATTCTGGACAAATGGTTAATGGAGTTGCCAGGGACACTTATAAGATTCCATCTAAATAAAGTCCTCAGAACTATCATAATTTTATGTAATAATAATAATAGTAATTATTGGGGATCTGTGTTGAGATTGAAAAGACTAATTCTACAGCTGCTGACTGTGAAAAATAACTTCTGTTTTGCAGAGTATGTTGTGGTTTTTTAACATTAAAATGGCCTTTGAGTAAATTCAGGAATGGCTTCTCCTTTAAAGTTTCTACAAAAATACCACAGATGAAGTCATTCCCGTCAGTGATGACGCTTGCTCACCTGAGGCTCAGCCCGGCAAGCAGAACACACAGTCTCAGGGTGAATATTCTCAGTGGGAAAGTCCTGTCTTTGTAAGTAGCTAGGGAACTACTACTTAATACATATAATCTCTGACCAATTTCAGAGAATAGAAGTCAAATTTCTTAAAACATAAATTTAGAAAGTTCCTTGTACCTTTCCTCATTTTATATTGTGCTCACTAGGCATTTTTAATGCTATAAAACTATACTGAACCTAGGAAATAGATCAGATTTTTACAATAATTGTTTTTCAAGAACTCCAGTGATAAGTGGGAATGATTTTCTTAATGTTTTTGTGTGTGTTTTTTTAAATGAGGGAGTGAGTATAAATGGCTTCCAAGATAATCCTGGAAAGGGTGAAATAGTCTGTTGTCAGCTGGAACAGGTCTCTTGCTTTTAAATTTTAGGAGAACTGATAGTCAGGCAGCCCTTGGGTGAGTTGAATGTAGAAATAGTTTTTCATGCTTGTCCACTGATATATCGCTGTCCTTCGTATTGCAAGATGCTGCTGCTAATGATGGTAGCCGTGTGATAAGAGTGACTACAAAGATTTGTGACTTGGCTTCTGTGCCCTGTGCACATGGGCAGCCCGTGTTTGATTTGCAGCCGCATCTGAGATTTGTGGGGATTGTCACTGTGAGGGACTATCTCAGAGTTGAGGTCAGCCATCAGCTGTTTTGCAGACACTTGAGCCCATCCCTTACTGACTCTCCACTGGTGTTGAGAAGATGAAATAGAAAACAGAGTGATCTGGCAGTCCCCCTTCCAAACTAACTCCAATAGTACCAGGTTTTGGATGTTTTAGAAACTTGCCTCTTTTTAATTGTGGCTGTAGTCTCCAGACTACATAATTGCTCAACTGTATGATATGGATAATTTTTTTCTACTTTTTATATATTATTTCATGAATTGAGTCTACATATTTAATGCACATTTTATAGATTAATCTATATAATCTCAATTGAGATTGCTGTATGCATGCATTCAAGCATGTGTGTGTGTGTGTGTGTGTGTGTGTGTGTGTTAAATTTGAGGTAGCTGGAATATTCTTCAGAAAAATCTTGAAGATAATAAGAATCCTGTGTTTCTACTTCTCCTGATTTTTGTTTTATTTTGTTTTCCTACAGTTTGATTTATATATCAGGCAGTGTTTATAAAGGAAAGCTTGCTGGTTTATGTTTTAGTTGTACTTTGCCAAGCTT
>NW_006383015.1:2994247-2996471 GCF_000327345.1 Myotis davidii | reverse complement strand
TTGTTTCCTGTTATCTTTTTTTTCCCCAACAAGCTTACCACCTGTAGTTATAACAGAAAAATGTTGCTTATTTGCATCTTCTTTTTTAATAAATATGTTGGATGCAAAGATTAGTTTCAGCCAATTGTCGATAGAAATGTGATATCAGGACCTATCACCACAACAACCCAGAGTTAAAGTACACAAGAACAATAAAATATTGGCATATCTAAAATCAGTCTGACACAGTCTCCTTTTGCAAAATGTACTCTAAGTTTGCAAAGGCTCTGATAAAAAGAGGGCCATTTGTCTAAAAATTATTTAATTAAACAAACTATAGACCAAAATAAAACAAATACATTAGATCAAACACTATCTATTTTCATAGGTAGTAACTAATGCTAGGTAGTAACAAAGGAACTAAATTAGCTATACATTTGTAAGGAACTAAATTGCATACATTTGGTGTTTTCAGGAACTGAGGACTAAGTTCTTGATTTTTTTTTCTTACTGTGCAATCTCTCATTTCTCACTTCATGGGAGAATAGAGTGTGTGAAATGGGTGGGGTGTGCAAAAGTCTCAGGTTATGTGGCATTGGAAGAAAAGCATATCCTTAAATTGGCTTAATATCAGATCATTTAAGGCAGGCATACTGCAAAAATTCACATGCCTTGATCTCTCCCTTTTTAATTACAATTAAAGTTATTTAAATTGTTATTTTTTCTAAAATTTCCTAGATTATTCTAATGATCACCTGGACTTGGAAATTGCTGCCATATGTAACCCTGTTCAGACTGTCTTCTAGGGAACACTGGCCCCTGTGAGAATCTTTGGAAGGATTTTTTTTGTCATGGTCAAGTAAATTTAAGAAGTGATATTCCTTGGACATCTATTAGAAATGTGCCGACCACATTAGTGTACTGACAGTGCTTGAAAATGTTTGAAAGGTTTGTCTGAGAGTCAATATGGACAGTTCTACAGCTCAAATCTCAACGGTGTGATGGAAAACTGGATTTTAGAGGGGGCTCTATCACTTACTAGCCCCATAACCAAGGCACATGTTAAAATACTTCAGTATGTCTTAGGGTACACATCTCTAAAACAGATATAATAGTAAAAACTTGGCACACAAAAAGATATTCATAAAAACTATGGGACATTTTTACTATTATTACTACTAAGCTGAATTTAATCCAGTATTTCACAAATTTATATAACAGTAAAACACTTTTTTTCCCCTCAGAACTTCTATTAACATCTTAAAGTTAATAAAAGTTCAGTGAAACACAGCTTAAGAAATATCTTGCTAATGATTCAAGATAATCTTTTATTTCTTCAACTCTTCAGGACAGTTAATAATAATAAAAAAAAAAGTCTTTACATCTCAGCTTATCCTCGATTATCTAGTTTTTTTTTAAAGTTCCCCAAAGTTACATTTGCTATGATGATTTATAGGAATTTATTAATTTTGTTGCATAAAACAATTTAATTTGAAAATTACTTATTTAAAATTATAATGACAATGGTGCCAGTCACATATAAT
This sequence comes from Myotis davidii, assembly GCF_000327345.1. Taxonomy (NCBI): domain Eukaryota; kingdom Metazoa; phylum Chordata; class Mammalia; order Chiroptera; family Vespertilionidae; genus Myotis; species Myotis davidii. The sequence continues at coordinate 2,994,948 of NW_006383015.1, read as the reverse complement.
CAAAAAGCTAAGATAAGGGTCAGCATATTATGATCCATTAGCCAAATCCAGCTCACCTTCTGTTTTGGTAAATAGAGTCCTATTGGGAAACAGTGACGCTGATTCATTTATGTCACTGGTGTCTTTAGACTAGCATGCAGAGTTCAGTATTTGCTCCAGAGACCATCTGGCCCTCACTGGTCAAAAATACTGTCTGACCCTCTAGAGAAAAAGTTTGCCAACTTCTGATCTATAATCAAATTATTCTTCTTCCCTTTCCACTTCCCTCAAATTGTTCTGTCATCAAATCTTTCAAACCTCCATTCCTGAATGTTATAAAATCTTTGGGTATTGATAAATATAGGACCTACTTTGCTTGTGGGTGGTCTCAGGGATCTCTTTTCAGACAAGTAAAATTTAAAATGCATCCAGATTTGCCTGTTTTAAGCAAACTTGCCTGTGTTATATACAAACCTAACAGTAGACATGCTTAGTCATATCTCTTTATCTGCTTGTCTCCAAGGAGTACAACTTTGCTCTTGGGTATATGATACTTTGCATGGATATATAATAATTTATATATAATATAAATATATATTATTATAATATTTATACTTTCCTAAATATATAAACTATTATGTGTAACAGTAACTTTCCACTTACTGAGAATCCTCCAATGAAATAGATAAACAAAGATAATGAAAGTTCCATTGGATATCCCA
>NW_006383015.1:2985556-2994198 GCF_000327345.1 Myotis davidii | reverse complement strand
ATGTGACAAGTAGGTACTTTTTTTTTTTTGACAAGTAGGTACTTTTAATTTAATGTGATAGACTTCCCATTACATCATTAAGTTATATATATTGCACCAGTGTTCCCTCATTGAATGATTTAGTCCTCTCTGCTTACTTATTCAGCCCATTATTATATCTTTTCAAGTCACCTTACATAATTCATAGTTTGATGTTATTGTGTCTCATTTTACTAAATATGGAGAAGTGGTAGGTCTTGTGGGGCTGCACCAAAATATATAAGACATAAATCTGACCTTCCAGGTACTCCTAGTCTATCCAAGGAGTAATACAGATACCACTAACAACAGGGGTCCTGTAATGACTGATCTGGGAATTCCTCTAAAGAAAGGAATAATTCAGTCTGAAGGAAGGTATCTTAAGAATAGGAATTTCTGTGCATTGAAAGCATTTTAGACAAAATAGGAAATTTTGCAAAAGTAAAATTTCTCTGTTGCTTCATACAGAGAAATACGAAGTAACCCTAGTGGCCAAAACATGGGGTACAGAGGAGACAAAAAGTGAGAGAGAAAAGTCAGCAGGGAGCATGGGATGAGATCACAATGTCGGTGCCAGGCTAAGGGGCTGGGGCTGTAGCCAGGACTGAGTAGAGAGGCACCCAAGAAGGGCTTGGACCAGGGAAGTGACACAACCAAATGAAAACAAGTAATTGTTGACAACTTTATGAAATATTTTGCAGCAGTGTTCCCTCATTGAATGATTTAGTCCTCAGACATTTTTATTCTCATTTTACAAATGAGAAGGTAGTGCTTCGCACTCTAACTCCAGAGCTCTCTCCATTACACCTGACCAGCTTCTGTAAGTTCACTACGGACATTATGCAAGATGTGGTAGGGAGGGCCTATTTTCCATGTCGGCATATTCATGTCCTATATTCTGAAATGTGTGTTCAGTTCTAACTCACATATTTCACATGAAGTCCCGTATCTTTCTGTCGAAGTGTATAGTACATTGCTAACATGAGGAAAATTCTTTCCTTGCTCCACATTTTACAGGGCTCAATTTACCTCATTTTAAAAACTCCCATGGCCATAAAGAAATATGCATCTAAAGAAGTGCATTCCCATCCATTAAAACAATCAAACAAAACCTGAAATCTGAATGCATTGAGAATTGACTGCAAATATTTTTGTAAACTTAGGTTGTTGTTGTTGTTGTTGGTTTTCTAATTCTTACATCAGTGAACTACAAATTTAAAACAACAAACATGGACCTTGATGATAATTTTTCAGACTTAGAAATTCCATAGTCAACATAAAAACTTCCAGTAGCTATCAAATTTTTATTTTTCTTTATAGTGAGAGAAGAGCCACAGCTCTCTGAAACTGCACTTATTTTTACTGCAAATTAGTTTTATTTCCCTTTCCTAAATATGACAAGGAAAAAATTAAATTGTTCAGTCTACACCCAGCTGGTGTGGTTCAGTGGTTGAGCGTTGATCCATGAGCCAAGAGGTCACTGGTTCCATTTCCGGGCAGGGAACATGCCCGGTTTGTGGCCTGATCTCCGGTAGGGGGTGTGCAGGAGGCAGCCAATAAATGTTCTCTCTCATCAGTGTTTCTATCTCTCTCTCCCTCACCCTTTCTCTCTCTCTAAAATCAATTTTAAAAAAATTAAAATAATTGTTCAGTATAACTTTAATTTTTCTCCAACAATCCTGTTAAAGTAACAAACCTTTGGCTGCTGAGTTTTAGGAAGCTTCATTAGAGAGAGAAAAAAGAATAATCATACAGAATTTTCTTTTTGTTAATGAGACTCTAGGACATTCGCATTGAAACTAGAAAGGACTTCAATCAAGACTCAAAAAATGTGATCTCAAGTTTTTAAAAAAAATCTCTTTTTGTCACAAATCTGATTAATGATTGAAATTTTATCTTTGTAAATAAGAATCTAATTAACTATCTAAAAATTTTGTCCAATGTCATTCTCAGTCTAACCATGATCTGAGTGTAAATTTTAGAGATGAAACCCAGATTATTTCCAAAACTCTGAACAATATATTCTTTACAAATTCAATATTTCAAATCATTAAAAATGAAAATGTGTTTGCCATCATTTAAGAAAAATAATGTATGTATAATTAATATAGAACTTCCTTGACAATATACAAAGGGAAATAAAAGAAACACTGGTCAAGTTGAAAGCTATGATGACGACAGTATATTTTTTTACAAGTTCACATAGTTTAAAAGTTCCTTTTGTCTCATAAAAATCAAGTGAGAAAATTAGAGCCCTATTGCTAATAGGTTATTATTACCTTTATCTTACAAATGAGAAAACCCAGGTTCAAGTGTTTGAAGTGATCTGGCCAAGGTAAAACAATAGTATTTAATGGCAGGACTTGAGTTCCAAATGTGCTTATTCCATACAACCAAATCCTACTGGGCAATAAGACTAGCAAATGTATACATAGTTTCAAAATTATGACTGCATCTGCTGTACCTTGCATAAGAGTGCACACTAAAGTTGAAAGGTTTACCAAGCAACTCCTCAGTAAAGACTTTTTATACTTTCATCTTATTGCCCATACGCCATCTCAATGTATTTTTGTCAAATGAGGTAAGCTGTGAGTTAAGTAAGTATCAAATAATGAAGTCTAAAATTTAGTAGAAATTGCTGTTGGGATTTAAAGTTGAAAATTAATATATTTTAATATTAGCAGTTATAAAGCACTTTACTTTATTAATTTTTAATTACTCCCTCTTTGTAACATGTAAGAGAACGTTACCAGCAAACGGAAAATGAAGAAAAAATATTTCAACTTTTAGAAAATTTTTGCCCAGAGAAATACTGAGGGTGGCAAAGAGAGATTTCTTAGGTAATAATCTTATTGGCACTCCCAATACAAATGGATTTGGTTGTACGAGGCCTATGACTCCTCTCTCCTAGATGACCAGAGGCCCTCAATCCAATGTCACCATGTAAGGCCAGCAGGCTGAGTTATGCCCTCTCACTTTTCCATCATCACCTCCTTTTAATGTCTCCCATAGAATGGGACTGGCATATTAGCCTCCCACATAATTCCTTCAGGTTGTAGAATTCTAATGGTGATGTATTCTCCCCCACCCACACATGGGCCTTGTTTCATATTATAGATTACTAGCTTTTTAAGTGATCTCAATAATCTGTCCTTTTCAGTGTCAAAAAGTAAAACTTTGAAGTTATAATGCTACTCATTTTTTCCCTTCTGCATAAATGGGTGATTGGAGGAGCATCCCTGGCATGGAGACATACAGGCTCCACTGAAAATAGTTGGTTCATTGTCAAGGACCTTCCTTGTGCCAAAGTCAACTGTCAATCCAGCTTATCAGTGAAGACTAAAGGCTGCTGCTTTTCTCAGCTATTTCACAAGTATAGGTGTGATGCTTTATACAAGTCTTTATCTTGAATGCTTTAGCCTTTGTCTATTCCACTGGGTTCCCTTAAGATCTTAAAGGCTGAAAGAACACCTCCCCCGCTTTTAAACACAAACTGATATTTCCTTGATAAGTGTGCTTGCCTACCTAAAAAAATAAATCTGTGATTGTAACAAAAGAAAGATAGTTTTGCTTACATTCTCCTTATCTGTATTTTCTTTCCGTATGTTATTATTCATACTTCAGAAAAAGCTGCATTTTATTGTCATAAGACTCCTTGAAAACATTCAGAAAAAAAATTTGGTTCAATAGATGACCAGTTTATCAGAATAGTCAGTATGTAATTATAGGATTGCCTGCCCAAAGTCTATTTAAATACATATTTTAAGGAAAAATAACTTTAAGGGGGAAAAAAGCCATTGATATAATATCACTGTTGTGTTCCAACTATAGTGAAGAATTTTCAAGAATGAAGGGACTTTTTTGTACTTCATAATGAATAATTTTTTATTGGGCATTTTATCAACTGTTTTGCAATATACTTGAGTTTTACATTAGCTTGGAGTAATTGCAAATGAAAATATAAAGATTTACTCCAAAAATCCTTAAACATTAAACTTATTTTTATAGATATCTAGATTATCGCTATTGTCTTTTAGATTGTCATTTATTAAGGGCAAGCTACATACGTAGTTCATCTTGGTTTACCTTATATACATATATCTTATATTTAATAAATATGCCAAATAAATAATTTTTAAATTTCTATTTTATATTTCTGAATTTTTGTTTATTACCTACCTGGTTTACCATATCTACATAGGCTAAGCTGTGTGCATTTTTTTACAATCACTTGGCTAAAATGTTTGTATTTTTAACAAACATGAAGTGGTTTTTAACAGACTCGTAGAAATAATGTTCCAGAATATATTTTCAAAATACCAACTCCTCAGAAAAAGCCAGAACAGTTACTATTTAACTTGTTATTCAAATGATAACCAGCATATACATTTGCTGACCAGCTGTGATGGTTATAAAAAATATATACATCTGATTTTTTATTTGCTTCAACAGTAGTAAAATTCTTAAAGAAGTCCCAGCTCTGTGTTCATAATTTGATAAGACTTGTGACCTCTGTATTTCAAATATCCTCCAATCAATAGGGCAGATCACTGAAGAGGTCACAACGATCCCATTAGTATAAGACACTGAGGAGCATTTTACTCAGTAATGCGATGGGTCTTCTTTCACATGGTGGTAAAATTTGGTTAAAACCCATTAGACCCATTGAGTATTTGGGGACTCCAGCCGCATGCAAATTACTGGCTACAAGAGTGGCAGTGGGTGCTAAAAACCCTTGTACTCTGTAATTTAATGTATATTTTAATGAAGTGAACAGTGAGATTCCTGACAGGCATCAGCAACTTTGAAATGGCATCTTCCAAATTTCTCATACAGCTTGAAAGTAATGAGATTTGTTTCATAAAGTGATGAAATTTATGCCATAAATTATCTCTAAAAGATGAGTGCCTCTTAAAGCAGTATCTTTTCCTTCGTAGAGATCAGGTTTTAAATAGTTGTTTAATGGGAAGTTTTTGCAGAAGCAATCAAAGCTATCTTCTTTTTGATAATTTTTTACAATTATCAAAGACATAGAGTACATGGTGTCCAAAGTCTGGTATCACGTGCGCCAAAGCACACATGATACCATTAGGATGCTGCAACATGGCACTTAGAATATATCCTGTCCCTTCAGGCTTCAGCAATATGCACAGTGGGCTTCCTGGAAAGCAAGTTCTGTTTCTCAGAACATTCAGAATGAGTTTTGTTAGACTTTTTATGCTCACCTGCCCTTTAGGAGAATGGACATGTTTAAAATTTGGGCTTTTTTATAAAATATATTTTATAATAATACACTAAAATAATTTTGTTCAATAAGCAACCATTAAACTTGACACACATTATAAAAGGAGATGAGTTTTTCAGTCTCTCCAGAGGTTCCTCCACACATATTCTGGTCCTATATTTAGTTATCATGGTGTTTTTCTAGTGCAGTAAAAGTCTGCAATCATCTGCTAGATAGTCCAGTCAATGGGGTGATTGAAGATTTACTTACCTTGTGATCCACACAATAGATATTATGAATTTCAAATTCCCTTTAGAGAGTGAGTTTATGTTCATTGCTGTAATATTGAAACTCAAATAGTTATTTCCTAACTCATAGTCAGAAATCTTTCCCCCTAAAGTGCCCTTGAACACAGATGGAGCTGCCCAGAGGTATGGCTGAACAAATAAGAAAATATAAATAATGCATAAATGACTGTGCATATGTTAACAGCTATTTATTGAGTATTTACCATTTGCTAAGATGCCTTCCTGGCGTTGAGAATATAGCAATGAACAACATACTACCGTATGAGAAGTGTATAATCTGTAGGGAAGGCAGATAAGAATGAAGTATAAACAAATTCATAAGGTGATTTCATGAACTGATTAGTGCCCTGGATAGACAGCATGATAGAAGGAGATGATGGAGGGATAGTCAGGGCCAACTGCCTTGGAGAGAGAGAGGGCATTTGAATTGACATCTAAATGATGAGACTTCAGGAAAATAAGTTTGTTGCTTTTCTTTTTCTGAGTGACTTTTAATGGTAATTTTAACCATTCACAATGATTCTTTATCTAGAGACTTCTAATAATTTTAATGTATTTCTGACATGATTAATTCTTTTAGTTCACAACCACCCTCCTCCACCACCACCACCAAACCAAGCCCTGTAAAACTTTATCACAACTGCTCGGCCAGTGTGGCTCACTGGTTGAGCATCGACCTATGAACCAGGAAGTCACAGTTTGATTCCCTGTCAGGCCACATGCCCAGGTTGCAGGCTCTATCCCCCGTGGGGGTTGTGCAGAAGGCAGCCAACCAATGGTTCTCTTACATTATTGATATTTCTATATATCTCTCCCTCTGCCTTCCTCTCTGAAATCAATAAAAATATATTTTTAAAAAACACTTTATCACAACCACCTCTACAACCAGATTACACTTTAATAAGAGAAATAAGCTAAATATTCTTTTAAACAGTCTTATGCTTCCAATTGTATACTTTTTGATTTTTTTTTCAAAAAGTTCTCACTAAGTGTGTAATGATTATGATGTTGATAGTTATAATATTTTATATATTTTTATGTGCTTCACAGTAGCTATGAAGTTGGTAATGCTGTTATTCCCATTTTGTAGATTAAGAAAACTAAGGCACATTGAGGTTATATAATTTTCCAAAGATTCCCAGCTAGTAAGTAAAGCATTTAAGACTAGAATTCAAGTAGCATGGTTATAAGGAACTTGCTTTTAACCATGCTACCATACCACCCAAACAAAGCCAACTAAGTGAAATATTATTTTCTATTTTTTTTCTAATTTAGAGTTCTTCAACTTGTATGAACATTGTTATCTTAAACTTCACCAAATTAAAATAGAAAACTGAATACTACTATGATCCTTGTCACTCTGAGGTTTGAATTCATATAAAAAATCTTATAAGCTGTTACCATATTCTCCTGGCACTCTATGAACAATGCCAATAGCAGTCACCACATAAATAATGATGCCATGAGATGCTGATGTATGGACCAAACATCCAGGCTTTCCACAGGTATGGATACAAAATAAATGTACATTTTTTATAAACATTAGGAGAACTCTGTGTAACAAGTCTATAATAGCATGTTCTAATAGTCTGGTGTTAGCTTCCAAATTCTCACAAAGAATATATTTGACAATTTTTCAGGAGTTACCAATTATTCCAGTCATTAAGTTACTGGTTCTCATTATATGTTTTCCACTTTAAAGCATCATGGAGCAATCTACTGTTTCCAAAATTCTGGTACATCTCCTCCAATTCTCCAAGAATCCTCAAAAATCACAAATAGGGACAATGGATTTCAGCATCAAGATCTTGAGAAGTTAACCACTTTGAAAACAATGTATATTGCCATGTTTCCATTCTAATACCAAGAAGGAACATTGGAATTCTAGTCACCTAAGCCAATATTTAAGAGTCTCCTTTTACTCTATTAATTATAAATATATATCAGAAAAGCCATTTGAAATTTGGGGACACTGGGGCAACATTTGGATTTGCCATGCAAATGTATTCAGTGATAGCAGGAACTATAGTTAAAATGCCAGGTTTCTGCTTAAAAAGGGTCCCATATTTGATATTCAAAACACTAAGCTGGAGGTATAGGGATTCATAACAGTCATATACTCAGATCATCGAATATATTCAGTAACAAATTAATTTGACCTTGAAACCTAATTTCAATTAAGATTTCTGTAAAGGCGCATAAGGTATATATAGTGAATGTTACTTTATGTTCCAAACCTTTCGTAGAAGTAAAATATTCCTTGACATTTTTCTAGGAATAGATTTTCCTGGTATAAAATTTTAGGATGGTGTCATTTAATCATTTTCCCAAATCTCTGGCTGTTAAAGCCATGTAGCAGACATAATTCACATGTTTCTCTGCAAAAAGCTAGTAGGAGTAATTTTCCCCAAGTACTTATTTCAGTGTCCTCTGTTCCGCTAAGGATAACTTTATTGTTTAATCTTTGGTTTTACCAGGATGTTTTCAGATTTAATCTATAGTTTTCATATTGAAGAGTCTGAAAAAGGGAAATCTGTACCCAGCTCAGTGCTTAAGATGTAAAGATTTATTAAAAGCACCAAACCTCTCACAGTTGTATGCTCTTCGGTAGGAAGGATTGTTAAAGTCTGAAATTATTGTCCAAGTAACTCATTGCTCACTCCTAGGAAACTTCTCAATGTTTAAGCAATGTGTTTTCGGGGCAGTGAAGGAAGTCATGCTGGGGAAGGAAAGAGGGTGTCTGAACTGGAGAGCATGTGGAAGAGGATGGCAAGAGGCAGAGGGGCTGGGGAGGGAGGCCAATGGGTTAAACTTGATGGACTGTTAAGAGGGGAAGGAGAGGGGCCCAAGAGGCTTAAAATGAGAAGAAATAAGACTGAAACAGACATTATTTGAAAACAAAAGACTGAATTTAAAAAAAAAAGCAGAAATAACTTGTTTCAGACAAGAGATTCTGGGCCAAGAAGGGACAAATGAATGTGGTATATGAATAAAGCCAGTTTCAGGAAAATGTAGCATCTGCCAATAGCTAGGGTGACATTTTTACTTTTCTAATTTATGTTTCTGATTACTCAAAATCCCTTCAAAAACAG
>NW_006383015.1:2976467-2985539 GCF_000327345.1 Myotis davidii | reverse complement strand
AGTGAACAATACAATATCAGGGTAAATAGACTGCAGGCTGCACAGGTTCCAAGAGATAAGATTGATAAAATCCAGTGTAGCACTCAATATCCCAGCCACATGGTTATATAAATAGGGCTTGGAAGAGTGTGTATGGAAATGTGGGCCAGGAAGGAAGGAAAGAAGGGAGGGAGGGAGGGAGGGAGGGAAGGAGGGAAAAAACAGGCATACATTAGCCAGGAAGACTTGCGGCCTTAGCTCTTATACAGAATGTTTCTCAGGATTCCAGTCCACACACATCCAGCCTCCACCAATGTCAGGCAGACGCCCCAGGGCCTTTGCAGGACCAGTATCTGTCGGTGCTTTACCCAGATCCCAGGGTAGCTACCAGCCTCCAAGGCTTGAAGATGCCGAGCTCCAGGAACGTGAGCCGCACGGCAACCTAACCTCAGCCTACTACAACTTTCTACTAACTCAAATCTGCGGCTCCATAACAATCTCTTTCTGCACTTACCACCCTAGTTAGTGCAATCTCCTTCTTAGCAGGAAATATCTACACTGTATAAATCAAATATTTAGTTGCTAATGGTTATTCCTGAGGATCTGGATGCATGAAGAATGTACAAATCACTGAAAAATAAACTCCTCAGAGGGGAGTACACAGAGTAGCATCCTTGCTCTTGTTTGAATTAGGATGGTAACTTTCATCAGTCTTCATTGGGAATCTAGTTGTCCAACAGATCTTTCTCAAAGATCACAGTTACTTTGAGGGAAACGTTTTGCATGGGAACAGTAGGGGGTCTTTGAGGTTTTTAATTCCAGAACCAGTCCATTGGAGTCACACAGATCAGCCCCTCCTTCGGCAACAAGAAAGGGTCACAGCTGAGGAGGGTCAGGGTATGGAAGTGATGATACCGGTGGCTCCTTTTTCTCTCATAGTAGCAAGAAATGCGGGCCAAGTCCTCTGTGCTTTAAGAAGGCTGTGCACAGCCACTACTTTGCAGTTAATCAAGGAAAGGGAGCCACCTGACAATTTTGCGTGGGAAGGTAAGATATCATAATGGAACAGTATAGCAGCGAGACTGTCCATCTCTCTCACTGTTTCCTCATTAAACATTTCCTCCATCAGATAGTGTGCTGTGGTTTCAAAGCTTTTCCTTCATGTACTGAGATTATTCAGTGGAGAAGCTTCAGGAATATCCCAGCTTTAGGGACAATCTAATAAATTCTCCTGAAATGCCTAACACAACTCACCACCTGGTAAAGCCCTTAACTCTGCCCTTTAACAAACTTATCACCATGTTAAGAAATAGCAATGCTTTCCCACAGATTCTGTGGATACGTCTCTTGCTCCTACTAAGTTTGAAATTAAAATAATTCTTCAAGCAGAAAGCAAATATAAATTTACTTTTAAAATAATTAGTTGAAAGATTTCCACCACCACCCCCATTCCCCCAGGCTACCCGAGTCCTGGAGCACTGATATTGCCCAAATTTTCAAGTTCCAGAAGAAATAAGAGAAGACAATGCCATGGGCACTAGCCACTGAGACAAAGGCAGAGGGCTTTAACTAACACAGTCTGGAAGGGAGAGACTGGGGCCTAGAGATGGAGGCAGAATTATCTGGAAACGAATGGCTTGATTGGAGTTACATAAACCTGCATAACTTCTAAGACCTCCAAGTTGTCATCCCAGAATTCGGAACCTCTGTTTCATGAGAAAGGAGAGCTAGAACCTGTAAAGAATATGAAAGTCATAGAGGGGCCACTGCTTAAGGTTATCTGTGGCATAAGCAGTTTCTAACAGGCAACAAAACCCCAAACTCACTCTCGATCGGTAAGTACTTTGAAGACAAAAATAGCTTTCTGATTTAGTTTTCTTTTTCAATTACAATTTACAATCAATTTATTTTCCCCCTACATGAATCATTTTTCAGCTCTATTTTTAGAGTCGTTGACTCTTAAAAAGTGGCTTTATAAGTCAAGAGTGGCTTTTTTAAGCCGATGGATTTTAGTTCATTCATAAAAGTAAGCAGGCAAGATGCGAGGTATTCACTAAATCTTGCAAGAGGCAGTGCCTGGATGTTTGCATCCCAAATGCAATCTCCTCTAAAATTGACATGGAAAAAAAAAAAGGTCATTTAGTGTCTAGGCTAGCTGGGAACAAAAGAGTTCATAAAAAAGGTAAGAATGTCCATTTACCGTGTTCTTGTTTCTCGGTAATTGTTTTTAGGAAGAAAAATGATGAATGGCAAAAACTTACTTCACATGTCCCAGTCTCATTCCTCTTTATGAGAGGAAGGCAGAGCAATCAGCACATCTGGAAACAAAACCAGGAGGTGGCATATTAGTTGTCCAAAATGGTCTTTGGGAAGTAGGAGCACAGGCAGGAAAGTCATACATGAATGCCCAGTTGCTCCTGGCAACCTAAGATGCACATGACAACTTACCGTGGCTTGGACGTCTAGGTTGCCTTCCATTGGGGAAGAATGATCATACACATGGTAATGGAGTTAATACAGTAAAGCCAATATAAACACTAATGTTTTGTCTTCTGACAGCATATGAATGTGCAAGCATTAAGTTATAGGAGAAAAGGGGCTAATTTTAGATTTGTTCCTAGCCCTCTCCATGTGAATGGTGTCGCTGTGAGCCCAGCAATGAAGTTCACTGTGTTGTAGCAGACTGCGCAGTTCCTGAGTGTGTCAACCCAGTCTATGAACCAGAGCAATGTTGTCCTGTCTGCAAAAATGGTAAGACCATACTGCATTAGCTTTCAAAGAGGGGTTAGTGCCAGATACAAATATTGCACCTCTGCACACCATTCAATGCAAGAGCCCTCTCAGGTCGGCCTCTGGCTTTTCAACATGGGCCTGGCCAATTTATATTTTTATCCCACCCTAAAGTGAAAATAAACCAGCAACGGGTGAATCATGAAGCATTCAACTGGGGGAACTGAAGCTTTTATAAGCCAACTTTGTTGTGATGCCTATTATTTATTGTTGATTGATAAGGAGGATATTGGAAAGGATAAGTCCCGTCTTTCTGTAGTGACTGAATTTCTCTCTCGTGGAGGCTATGAAGCGGTTTGCCTAGTTCCTAGTGCATAACCCAGAGTGGAGAGGATAAATGCCAGGTATTTTGCTTTTGGTATAGATAAGACTTTAGGTTTAACATTATCAAATAAATACAGAATTCAATTCTTAATGCACCTAAGTTGAAGTCAGAAAACACTAGAAACTCGAGGGCTTTTATTCTAGGATTTTATTACCATGGACTCTTGCTCTCATAGTAACTGTTATAGAGGGGAACTTGGTTTATAAGATCTTTTTGGCCCCCATGCAATGGAAAGGTAGAAATTGCTACAGCATTACCCAAAATCAAGGTGATGCTACAGAGAAGAAAATGCCAGGCCATGAACCCGGAACAGCATGTCAGCTAAGCCAATATCATGCTCTTCTTACTGGGCATGTGCTACCTAATAATAAACCTTTGCTGGGTAACACTCCACCAATGTCCCCTCTTGGCATTAATATCTACTTGAAAAAGTGGTTCTAGCTCTTAATTAAGGTGAGGTCACTCTAATGTTGAATCCCCACGCCCTCTCTTGAGTTAACAGGGCTCATCATCCTCCATTATAATTTTTGGGGACCTGAATTTGGCATGATGTTAGTTCACATACTAATGTTTTACTTTGCAGAATTATAAGTATTAAAGAGGAGTATCAGGTTATTTAGTTAAAGCAGTTATTTAGTTAAACTCAAAAGCAGCCTGATTGATTTTATAGTAATTTTATGTTTTAGTATCTTTGCAAAGGGCTTACGAAGAATCCTATGACATTTTATCAGGCCCAGTTTTTACTCTTTCTGATCCTATAAAGCCAATGAGTTGAATATTAAACTGCTCACCTGGCTTCTCTTTTTCTCCTTTTCCCTATCATCCAACTGACCTGTGTCAGAGTAACCATCTCTTCGACGTAGAATGTGGAAAGAAATATTCCTCTGGCATTCTAATCTATGTAATATAGGCGAAGATGTAAAACTTAAGACTTTATATTTTTAAAGGGATTTTGAAGAAACTGGGAAAGGTACAGGGAGAACCATACAATGATTTAATGGTTGAAAAATAGGACCTATGAGGACAGACTGAAGGAGTTAGCATAATTTTTCCTGGAGAAGAGAAGACTCAAGGGAAAGCTAACTGTCATAAAGTATATGAATGGTTAGTGTAAAGTGGAAGGGGACCTGCTATTTTTCATTTTCTCCAAGGACAGAAGGAAGAAAAAAATCAGCTACCTAATCAATCTTTAAAATTAGGATTGACAAGTCTTTGACTGAACATTTTTTTTCTCTCTCTAGAAGCAACTGTCTAAATAGATCCTTGAGGATGCTCTCTTCCCTAAGTGGCCCTGGTTGGCTTTGTTTTTACATTTAGGGTAAATGAAATTATGCTTACAGTTAAAATCTCTTGTCTGGACATACTCAGGATACTCACAGAATTAAACCATACAAGACCATGCATTTAAAATAGAGTTTTTACACATGCATCTGCCATATCTCCCTGCTACCCCACACCAAAGCCTATAATATATCCAGGGTTAATTTCCATGTCAAATGTTAAGTCAGCCACTACAAACTAGTCATATGTAATCTGTCGCCAAGATTATCCTATTTTAATCTATTACTTGCCAGAGTGTGAATTTGACTTGAAATGAAACCCTCTTTGTACAAAAACAATGAATGAACTTGAATTGTTCTATTAGTTCAATTTGTAATCCATTAGTATTCCTGAAGAGCATATGTTGACAGAACAAGAAATATTAGTAAAGTTTTCCAAATTTTAGTTCATGAAACACTACAAAACAACCACTTCTGTTTTCTCTTACCATTTCCAAGTAAATGTTTTTTATTTTTTAAATAAAGGAAATGAGCCTAAATTAGAGTTAGCAGAAATACTAACTCTTGTTGTACTATAACATTATGACATCTTTTTATAATTATTAAATTCCAGTAATTAGTCACTTGTGCCCTAAAGTACAGTATAATCATTGCTAAGAGGAGCATCCTAAGGACCACTAGAGAATGCCTATGACCACCAGTGTTACCAGTATTTTATTGAGACAACAGACTAAGCCTAGTCTTACTTGCCCTCATTGGAGACCTAGCCCAGAAAACAGAAACAGGTCACCCATGTAAAGAAAAGGTGAAGGGAAATAGATGTTTACTATGACAAAATAGATCTAGAATTGTTGCCTAAATTTCCAATACATGATAATACTGTCTCATTCCATATGACAAGACTATTTTGTTCATTATAATGTAAGCTCTTTTTAAAGTATACTACTATTTCCTTATATGTAAAAAACAAGATAAAAATCAACCCTGTGGAAAAATGTAGAGGCACTAGATCTTAATTTGTAAATAGTCCTATCATATTTTATACATTTTAAAATTCTTCATAAATATTGAAAATTTTCAGTGTGCATAAAAGCTGATTATCTTGGCTGCCAAATACTAGATTTTGCATACTAGATTTTTCTGCTTTCCTGAATTATAATTTGCCAAGAGCAAGAGGCATTAAAGATATAAAATGAAAGTTTAAAGCAATAGAATCTACCACACCTAATATTAAAACTCAATATTCAGCTAATATAAAAATCTTTTTTCTCAGATTATTTAAGAACAAAGAAGTAAATGGACATGTATGGTTTTCCAGAAAACAGTAGTTGCCAATGAAAATGTAACAATTATCTTTGGATGCAAGTATTTTTAAAAATATTATAAATTACAAGGTAATATGTTCCCTAAATAAACAATGATAGCCCATCTTTATACTCCATAATGTAATTTTATGAATAGATTTAATTACATATACTTGTAACATTTTTCTCATAGGATGTTTGGGGGGGAAAGGAAAATTTCAACTTATTACCTCAAGCAAGCTTTTCAATGGTTGTCAGTGAATATAGCCATGCCATAAAATATAGTCTATTATATTGAAGTTAGTTTAGCAACAAATAAAGACTCTCAATTTGGTCAGAATAAAATAGAAACATTAAGGAAACACAAGCCAGGAGGAGCAAGAGGACAGTAATTATTTATTTGGGGGAGATTGGGGGAATTAACATAGGAACATAGAAATGTATTGTTTTTAACAGTATCATTAAACATTTGTTTCTCCCTTCTCTATACACCTGCAAGAGCTAGTAATCCAAAAGGCTCCTGAAATGTATAACATTCCCAGACTGTTCTTCTGTCCCCAAGATAATATTACTTTGACCTATCTTTCAGTCCCAGTCCTTTCCATGTGAATTAGTGAATACTCCTCATGCTTTTTTGTTTTTATATTATGAAAAAAATAGATTAGCACAGCATCTGCTTGACGAAAACATTCTACCTTGGAGAATCATATATATACTTCAAATATTTGGTAACTGATCATACATTTGACTCCTAAAATATATGATCATCGGGGCATCAGAACCACAAACTGCATTTTTTACATTTCATCAGCCAGTATGTCCGCCAGCTCTATGTGTTCACTGGGATATATATTCAGTCATTATTCATGGTTTTGAAGGAAAAGTCACTTCATAAAAAATTGTAATAGACAGAAAACACCCACAAAATCCTCCACACACACGAAGTCAGGCATTTTCATATCCTTTCTAACTAAGCTAAAGTTGTCATAAGCCCTGTTCAAATATTTAATTCCATATCCCTGACTCTCTTCTAGTTTAGTAGTGAAACAAATAAAGCAGGAAACAGGCTAGCCAAAAGGTCAACCAGAAAGAATATAATAAAGGGAGGGGCAGGTAGGAGAGAGGGAGGGCTTTACAAGCATCAGATGCCTTTTAGAGGTTCTTGGGAGAAAAGGTTTGACACACATGTTAGTTAATATCCCTCATATCCGCAGAGCTCCTTGAAATAAGAGGAAAACAGTTCCACGGGGAGGACAAAAAGGAGCGAAGGGCATATAAAGGAAATTCACAGAAGAAAACCAAATGTCTGGTAAATACATGGCAATTCACTTAAATTCACAAGGGATCAAGGAGTTAGAAATTAAAGAGATTCCAATATTGTAATGATAATATTTGAGATTGATGATGTTGGCAAACATATTAAGGGCTGAGAATGTTAGAACAATTGTTAAGGTGGTTTCCACCACAATTTTCATGTGACTTAGGGGAAAGGAGGCAATTCCAGCTCTTGTACTTTGTCCCACATTCATGCCCTAAATTTTCACTGCATTTTAGGAGTGGAAAGGTGAGAGAAAATGTAATAGACCTTCAATGAAGTAATGAAACCTATTTCAGCCTTTAAAAATACCTTACTGACATTTTTTACTGCTGTGTAAAATAAGCAAGCAGTGTATAGTAGATTACACATTATTTTATACATAATATAATAATGTATCCTATCTATAATGCATACCTTTTAAGTAATATATATGTATATATATATGTATATATATATATACATACACACACACACATATATATAGACATTTTACTGTTAACAGATATATAATTTTAAATAAATATTAAATTTGTACATAGGAAAAGAGCTAAATGGCTACACAATAGAACGTCAATAATGATTCAATGGTTACTTATAGGGAGTAGTAATGAGAAGGTAAAGACAAGAGATAATCTCTTTAGAACTTTAAATCCTTATAAATTGAGTTAATAAAAACAACAAAAAAGTACACAGCTTTCACAAATTACAGACGTTTAAAAGATATGAAACTGTTAAACCTCACTAATAAATTAATTTTTATTTTTTTAATTGTGCAATTTTTAAAAATATTGATTTGAGAGAAAGGAAGGGAGAGAGAGAAACATCAACGTGAGAGAGAAACATCAATGTGAGAGAGAAACATCAATCAGTTGCCTCTACACATGTCCAGACTACGGATGGAACCCTCAACCTGGCTATGTGCCCTGACCAGGAATCAAACTGCCACTTCTTAGTGTACAGGATTATGCTCCAACCAACTGAGCTACACAGGCCAAGTCTATTTTTTTAAGCACTTTTTGTTATTTTTGTATGTAACTAGAGCAAGTTCTAGAATAATACACAGCAAATATTTAACAGTGACCAGAAGAGTAGAAGTGAGAATGTAGAAGCATGAAACTGACTTTTTACTTTATGGGCTTTTAAATTAAGTGAATTTTCAAGAAACTATTGTACTTTATAATTTGAAAGGTTATAGAAATCCTTTAAAGAAAAGATAAATATAATGTTACTTAAACTCTTCCAGAGGAAAGACAGAACAAAATTTTCCATTTCTTTTTTTTCCTTGGAGTATAATATTAATACAAAGCAAAGCTTACACTAAGAAAAAGGAAGTAGAGGGCAACCTTATTTTTGATTAGTAACAAAGAACTATTAAAATACCAAATCCCCAATCTGAAGCCCTTGGGTTGTGAATTTTACAGAGGAAATGGAGTTCATATATGGTACAATATATTACATTGCCAGAGGGTATAGTGCAGCAGTCTTCAGTCAATAACATTAACATTTCTACAACAAAATAAATAATAATTAGAGGCCCGATGCACAAATTCATGTATGGGTGGGGTCCACTGGTCTGCCCTGATGAGGGCCATTGGGCCGGGCCAGCAGGGAGAGGGAATGCAGGAGGTTGACTGACCCAAGACCGTCCAGGAGCACAGTGCAGGAGGAGGCTTTGGTGACTGTGGCCACAGTGTGGGTGCGAGGAAGCAGTGGCTGTGGCACAGGTGGGTGGTTGCACAGTGTTGGGGCAGTAGTGGCGTGCAGTAGTGGAGTGCACCCCCCTCACATGCCCAGGGAGCCCTCTCCACACCTGCCTCACAGTAGTGTCTAGCAGGCAGCCTGCAGGGCTGGGTTGAGTTGGGGGTGGGGGCGTGGCTGCTCCTAGTGTGGCTTCTTCCAGGCAGGCTTTTCCTCAATTCTCACCATCTTTGTTGTATGTTCCTCCCACTTCTTATCCAGGCTTCCCTCGTGGCAGCTGCATTTGTAATTTAGGGCTCTCGAGGTCTGGAGGAGCACAGACAGGAAATGAGCCACTCCCCGCTCGGGCTCCAGGTGTCAGGGCAGCTCTTGGGCACC
>NW_006383015.1:2973785-2976373 GCF_000327345.1 Myotis davidii | reverse complement strand
GGTTGGTGGGGGAGGGGGGGCGGGTAATTGGGGGCAGGGCTGGCAGGGGAAAGAGGTCATAGGATTTGGGGGGATGATTGGGCACCGATAAGGTTGGTTGGTCACCACAGTGTGCATCATAGTGATCGGTCACTCCGGTCCTTCTGGTTGTTCTGCCATACAGTCACTGGGCTTTTATATATAGAGATTATACTACAGAGACTGAATAAATATGGAATCTTGCATCATCTTAGGCCAGTTTTCCATCCCAACTGAGTTTTGGTATCAAACTTACCAAAATATTGGGCTTTCAGAGATTGTGGTAAAAGTATTGTATATTTGTGTTAGCAAACAGAATCTAGCAGTGGGTTAAAATAATTATTTGTTCTGACCAAGTGGAGTTTACAAAAATAGTTCAAAATTACGAACTCTCTTAATATAATTTTTTCTATTAATAAATTGAAGAGAAAGATCATATTATTATTTCTATATATTCATAAAGACATTAGACATAAATTGGCAAAAACTATTGACAAAACCTCTTCATCAAATAAGACTAACTGGATAATTTTTACAAGATAAATTATATCTACCTCAGGCCAAAAAGAGAGAATAATGTTTAAGGAAAACACTGAGTGCATTGTTCATAAAGTCAGGAATAAGACAACAATGTCCACTATTTAAAATTTAAACAATTAGTAGATATGAACTAGCTAATGTAATTAGAAAAAAGAAAAAGCATCAAAAGAGAAGAACTGGAAAGAAGATAAAACTGTTATATTGACATAAGATATGCTTGTATATTTAAAAATCACTGATCCAGCAATATCACTTCTAGAAATAATTAGTAGGTATCTATATATATAAAAGCCTAAGCGACCGTTACAACCAGACGACCGGCCAACCAGCTGGTAGCTATAACACAAATTGACCACCAGGGGGCAGACACTTAATGAAGGAGCTGCCCCCTGGTGGTCAATGTGCTCCCATGGCTAATCTCCCGTGGCTGGCCAACTTCTTGTGGTCCCTCCCTCCAGCCAGCTGCCCCCTGGTGGTCAGTGTGCTCCCATGGCTAATCTCCCGTGGCTGGATCTGATGGCCCCAATCGGGATTGGGTGAGATGGCCTTGATCAGGAGTCCCCATCCATTCACGCATTAGTGCACTGGGCCTCTAGTATAAAAATGTGTATGTAGAGATTTATTACAGAGTTGTTTATAATAGCAAAAACTTAGAAAACCTAATACTTAAATATTCAACAATGAGGTATTCTTATAAAAAAACTATAGAATATCTATATGAACTGACTACTAAGAGAACATTACAAGTAATAATATTTAAAAAATTAAGAATACCCTGCAAACACACACACACACACACACAATACATGTTCAGAGTATTAAAATAAGCTAGTAGGCCAGAAGGATAGATAGATGATAGATATATAGATAGATAGATAGATAGATAGATAGATAGATAGATAATCCTATTTTTTGTTTAAAAAGAATATATATTATATGTATAAAAAAGACTGGAAGAAAATACTTTGAAATGTTAATGGTACTTAACTCTCAGCAGTAGGCTAATGGATGACTTTTACTTTCTTCCCTTTGCTAACCCATATTGTCTACATTTCCTACAACAGACATGTATTATCCTTGTAATTTAAAATTATGATTTAAAAGAGAAAATAGAAAAATTCCTTTAAAAGATTATGTAAATTTTCTCACTACTGTTATAATTTAATTAAATAATCAATGATGTGTTACTTTTCAGAAATTGCACTATAATTCCTTGTTGCAATTTGTGCTCTATAAATTAATTAACCAACTAATAATCCTACCACTTGACTTTCAACTCCTTAACTTAAAATTTCTTATAAAGCATTTGGACAAACCTCATTGCCCATTTTATGCACCTATGAGGACAATTGCTAAAATGTTCACTTAAGTCTATCCATTGATATTTTCATGAAGCTATCTCGCAGACTCAGCCTTTTAAGTTTGAATATTGGATGCAAGTATCTCACCTTAATTTGATATTTTCTCACTTCCTCTGAGGTAGATAATTAGTAACAAGTGACACAAAGACATTGAAAACAAACACACTAAAGATGAAAAATTTTCTGGCAACATATTCATTTTCCACAGAGCCCCTGAAAATAGTTCATGATGAAAGCACATCCTATCAAAGGCAGTTTCAAAATCTGCATTTCATTGACTCCATAACTGAAGGTCAGAATTATCATATTCGTATAGAGTAGATGTCAAAACAGAATAATTATAAATAGCTATTTTAATGAGCCACAAACAATAATTTCCTATTGCTTTCATAGAGCTTCCTCCAAAATATGAAAGGAAATATTGATATTTATGTTGTCTTAAACCAACAGGATTCCTTCTTAATTCATCAGCAAATTAGATTTCAAAAGCATTATTGTACAATGTTGACACAATGAAAATTAATACCATATTCACATCCTTCTAATCACATCTTCTTTTCACTTATCAGGACTACCCAGTCCTTCAGAAAATAAAGGAAGGCCAACACATGCAAAAACATGAACTTTTTTTGTTTTCCTCCTCCACATATAGGGAAAGCTTAGGGACTG
>NW_006383015.1:2971245-2973707 GCF_000327345.1 Myotis davidii | reverse complement strand
TAACTTCAAGATAATCTGGCTCCAAACTAGTAACTTGGCAAAGTGTTGACTATGTCTTCCAGAAATTTGATGCATTTCTATTCTTAACTTCACCTTCTCTTGTGAGTCCCTCTGATTATGTTTTAGTATAATATTGCTGACTTTTAGGATTGTATACAGTAATCTCAACTAGAACACCTCTGTGAACCGAGGACGACAGTTAACAGGGCAATTGGTATCAAGAGGAGCTCCCTTGGGAGCTGGGCTGGATTCTTGGAATAATGAACTTAGGTGAGGTCTGACTTAACTTCAAGATAATCTGGCTCAAAACTAGTAACTTGGCAAAGTGTTGACTATGTCTTCCAGAAATTTGATGCATTTCTATTCTTAACTTCACCTTCTCTTGTGAGCCCCTCCGATTATGTTTTAGTATAATATTGCTGACTTTTAGGATTGTATACAGTAATCTCAACTAGAACACCTCTGTGAACTGAGGATGACAGTTAACAGGGCAGTTGGTATCAAGAGGAGCTCCCTTGGGAGCTGGACTGGATTCTTGGAATAATTAAGTAAGGCAAGGCAAGCCAAGGCATTCAGTCTTGCCAAGATTCATGAACTACGAGAAATAATCCCGTCTCTTTAAGGGAGGCTGACGTCATTGGCCATGGGAGAGACCAACTGCTTGGTTTCAGAGGTGTGGAATCACCATCTACTATGACCCCCAGCTCTTCCTTGCATGCTCAGGCACCCACATAGGTCTCAGAGGCACCCAAAGGGGTCCCTGCTGACCATGAAGGCACAGATCAAGTCTCAGAGTCACTGCATCCACACCTCCTTTCTGATGTAGACACATGAGGAAGTTGTCCTCTCTGTACCTCACTTCAGCATCGCCATGGAGATGTACAGGCTTTCCAGAGACAGATGTGCAGAGCAAGCCCTGTCCCCCACCCCCTCCCATCCTTTCATTACCACCAATTAATGTAAGCCTTGTGCAGTCAGACAAAAGCCAAACAGAGTTGCAATGTAAACAGTGTGCCTTGACCTTTGAATCTGAATATCTTCAAAATCATTTGAGCAAGATGAGCCTGGAGGGCCTCGAGGAAGGTATTAGTCCATCTTCCTCACAAGTTTCAGAGGTCGGGAGCCAGAGTCTCTAACAGACTCATCCCCCAGGCACAGATTCCCAGATTCCCTTTCTTATAGGTAAGATGGAACCTCGTGGTTCTCTACCTCCCTTGACCCTGGGAAAAGAAGGACCCAGAACTCCGGGTGTTTCTGAAAAAGTCCTAGCACCTCTTCAGCCAACAGTCACAGCCTCACCCTCACTTTGGGACTTGAGATATTTAGGATAATTTTTCCCTACTGGCCTCAGACACCCCGCACCCTAGAAGCCTAGAATCTCAGTGCCTGGACTCTGATCCCCATACAGTTCTGGGAGCTATGAGGTAACACTCAAAACTACCACTTTCCACTCTGTTCCCTGTTTTCCATTCTCCATCACACCTACTGTTTCATGAATAATATAGATTTTACACGTTTAAGTTGCTTGTCTCCCCTCTGCACACAAGTATAAATTACATCAGGCAAAGATTTTTGTCTGTTTTTTTCACTATTGTATCCCCACAATCTACAGTATGTTGTAGGTATAAATGCACATTTTTAAATGAATGAACAAACACTCATATTGTTCCTTTGGAAGAGCTGTAATTAAATAGGAAATTTGATTCTCTGGGTTATTTTAAGTTCTCTCTTGAAAAGTACTAGCCTTCTATTTCATAGAGAACAGTTGTCAGTCATATAGAGAGCCTAGGGTGCTGCATGCAATGGGAAGGGGGTGCCTATTAGAAGATTTATTTCCTAATTGTAGTTGACCACTAAGATTAGTGGCGCATATGTTGATGGAAGGTATATTGAGGTGACTTAGAAAAAACAGGATGATTGCTGGGATAACCAAGTCCAGCTTAACCTTTTACTGCTTCATAATCTTGTCATGGACCCAGAAAGCATCTGTTTCTTAAGAGCTAACTTAACTGCATAACGTAATGTACGGATCACTTTAGTGCAAAATTAATGCCATACTTTAGTCAGTGTTATCCTTAATGATAGATTTTATCTAAAAATGGGGATTGGACTTTTAAGGAAGCCATGAACATTGACTGAATATGTGCTTTGTCAGGGTTTGGTGAAATCAACTGAACTTACCATGACGTGAAACAAATTCAGGAAATGTGACTTGGTAATGAAGCAGAGGGAGAACAACTGAGTGCAGGGCATATGTAATTCTGGAAACCCAATTGTGCAGCTGGAAAAGAAATCAGAAATATGGCATAAAACAGGGACAAAGGAAACTTATAACCAATATCCTTTCTGGGGAACTCTCCAGGGACCTCTGTGGCTGAGGAATGAAGCTCTTGGCAGTAACGCCTCTGATACGTAATGTAGCTCTGAGCTGCTTCAGGTCAATCTCTCAGAAATTCTATGAT
>NW_006383015.1:2970129-2970869 GCF_000327345.1 Myotis davidii | reverse complement strand
TTAGGGAAAAAAATCAAGCAGAGAAAGACAAATACCATATGGTTTCACTTATATGTGGAATCTAAACACAAACAATAGACTCAAAAACACAGGAGCCAAAGGGATGGTGACCAGAGGGAGGGGGTGGGGGATGAGTATAAAGGGGAAGGGGAAGTCAATAAAAAAACACAGGAGCCAAAGGGATGGTGACCAGAGTGAGGGGGTGTGGGATGGGTATAAAGGGGAAGGGGAAGTCAATAATGTTGTGATGTTGTCACGGTGACAGATGGTTACTAGAATTAGTGGGGTGATCACATTGTAGGGTATAAAAATATTGAATCACTATATTGTACACACAAAACTAATCAATGTAAGATTATATACTAACTATACTTACATAAAAATAAATTTAACAAAAAGAATGGAGATAGATGACAAAGAAAAGCAACATAGGATTAAAGCTGCAGGGCAGAGGAGAGCATGGGAGCCTTTCAAGCCAGAATTCATGCAGCATTATGGTTTAAAAAAAAAAAAGAGACTTAATTGAATTCTGTTTTCACTCCTAGCAAAAGAGGCAATGGTCCGGTCCCTGGGCTGAGTGAAGTAATCATTCCCCTATACAGCATCATCTGAGGTACACTAAACATCTTTTCCACCCATCGAAAATAGTGCCCCTTCTGGCCTGCCAATATACATGTCCACATTCAAACATTTATGTAAATGAGGGAAATTAGGTTTAAAGATATAAAATTAGGTGTCAA
>NW_006383015.1:2969837-2970092 GCF_000327345.1 Myotis davidii | reverse complement strand
CAGAATTCATGCAGCATTATGGTTTAAAAAAAAGAGAGGCTTAATTGAATTCTGTTTTCACTCCTAGCAAAGGAGGCAATCGTCCAGTCCCTGGGCTGAGTGAAGTAATCATCCCCCTATACAGCATCATCTGAGGTACACTAAACACCTTTTCCACCCATCGAAAATAGTGCCCCTTCTGGCCTGCCAATATAAATGTCCACATTCAAACATTTATGTAAATGAGGAAAATAAGGTTTAAGGATATAAAATAAG
>NW_006383015.1:2964679-2969541 GCF_000327345.1 Myotis davidii | reverse complement strand
GAGGCAAGGCAGGAGGAAATTGGTTCATTTGACAAACCACCAAGCATAGCACATAATTGCTGTCTTCAGACTTACAAATCCCTTCTCGGATGTTGAAGATATGAGCTTTTTTTTAAGTTGATTTTAGAGAGAGGTGGGGGGAGAGAGAGAGAGAAACATCGATTGGTTGCCTCCCACATACTCCCTGACCAGGGATGGAATCCACAACCCAGGTATGTGCTGTGCCCTGGCCAGAAATTGAACCCACCATCTTTGGTGTTAGGGAAGGTTCTCCAACCAACTGAGCCACTCTGGCCAGGGCAGAAGATAAGAGCTTTTAAAAAATTAATATTATTCATTGAATCTTCATTAAAGGCATTAAATATGTTTTACTTAAAAATATTACCAAAATTTTATATCATTTTGATTGAAAGACACTCAGATCTTGGTTTAAATATTTGAAATTGCTGGGGTCCAACCCCGGCAGGTCCAGGGGTCCCCAAAGGTGTGGACGGAGTCGGCGAAGAAGGAATGACACGGAGACAGCGTTCAGTTGATCAGCAGCCTTGCCAGGATCTCTAGCCACAATCTCCAGTCAAGTTCTGTGTCCATGTTCTCTTGCTAGGTTCTCCAGCCAGGTTCGGTCACCAGGTTCTGTAGCCGGGTTCTTCAGCCAGATTCTGGCTAGGTTCTCCAACCAAGTTCTGTAACCAGGTTCTGTCCAGGATCTTTTGCCATGTTCTCTCCAGTGAAGTTCTTCTGTCTCTAGGTTCTATGTAGGTTCTGTCTTCTAAGTTCTGTGTTCTAAGTTCTGTCTCCTGTTGTCTCATTGCATCTGTATTTATACCAGTTGATTCCAATCCTATCAATCTCTATTCCAAAGGTTAGGGCGTTTCTTATCTCCATTCCAGGGAGGAAAGATTATGTAGCTTAAGCATGATTGTTCGTAGTTAAAGAGATTAATTACCCGCCTGGCGCTTAGTGAAGGGGTTTTATTCCCTCCCTAACTTCAGGGGAAAATCTCTACCTGGGGAAACAACCTTTCTCGGAGAGGTGACCTTGGTTAAAGCACATAGTGCCAAGAAGGTGAGCAAACATATTAAGAACAGTATGCCATTATATGCCAGGTCCCTTGAAACAGCAAGGATGGACCGGCTCCCGGCATGAAATAAATAAATTTAATAAATATTTTCAGAACAAAAAATAATCGCTTTTTAAACTTCTATCTTATAGTGACTGTCACAAACATCAAATAATTGTATTTTACTACTGAATTCAACCAATGATGAAAAATACACAAAGTAAAATAAGCCTAAGAGAACATTCCATACATATTGTGCAAACAACTCTGCCAAATAGTAAGAAGCAACCAATGTGACCCATGCAGTCAATTCATCCTGATGTGAAAAGTGGGTCCACTTCAAATTCATACTTCCTCAATAAAAACTCTTTAAAGGATCATGGATATATTGTATTGGAGAAGATGAAAAGAAAATCCACATAGCATTTGAGGTCCTCTATTCCCTTAGGGATAACTAGAAGTAAAACATCACCTTGAAAGGCATTAGGACAAAAAAATAAGTTTTCCAGAACTGCTCTGCTATTTAAAATTTCCTACATTTCAGCTATTTAAAATTTCCTACATTTAAGCAAAATGTAAACTTTATTTCATTCCTTTTGAAGAAAGGCCTAAGATAGAATCTTGGCTGTACAAATGAATACTCATGATATGATTATTTTTCTTTATAGCATGGTTGTAAAGAATAGAAACAGAATTGATTTTCCCTATGTCTCAGCATTCTTCAAGCATCTAGGGAAATTACAGCCAACCTTTAAACAGGGTTTGACTTTTTTAAAAAACGGCAAAAGGAAAACGATGTTACACACAAGTTCTCAACTAAACTATTAATATATGCAAAACATTATGGTGATACTATGCATACAGGTATGGACCCGTTACAGAATAGATATATTTCTAAGAAAAGGATTGGACTACAGGCTCTAGAGATGAATTTTTCCCCCAAAATTATTTTCTAGATAAAATTGGAAATCACGGGAGAATAGAACTTTAAAACTGAAAGTGACTTTGGAAATGAGCTGATAGAAATCTTATTTTATACTTGGAGAAAACCCAAGGCTGGAAGGTGAAAGTGAACTGTTCGAAAGGTTATCGCAGAAGGAGCTGGGGCTAGAACTCAGCTCTGCTCTCTTTCAGGGGGCCCATGTTTTCAACTAAATAAATACATACTCTGTGTTGTCCCAAAGGTATTTGTTGGTTTGTTTTTATTTAACAGAAATGCTTGTACATTTTTATGACAAGTATTTTATATAATTTAATTTGTTTTTATATGCTGCTTGGGGTGGAGTGCCAATCAAAGGATTCTTAAGGTTATTTTTGATTTTGCAAGTACTTGTGCACCTACTACTAAAAATGTGTAGTTAGAATGTTAATGGCAAAATTTATTCAAGAAGACTAGGAGATCTGGCATGTTAAAAGTTTGGGAAACACAACACCCAGATCAACTTTGAAAAACAAACAATCGAAAACACATGAAAATGTATTTCAAATTACTTCCTGGAAGAAAAAAAATCCCAACATGTTTTAGTAAAATGTTGAGAAATGGCTGATGAGAGCTCCTTTTTAGCATCTATATCTTTCTAATGGCATGTTTTGTTATTGTCATGATAACTATATTCAATAGCACAATGAAATTAAAACATCAACATGGTTGTGCTCAATTCAGTTTAGCAAGTATGTATTGCCCTTCACTTAACACAGATTTATTGAGTACACACCATTTGCCAGGCATTGTGCTAACTGCTAGAGATACAATGGTGACTAATATTAGTCCCTGTCTTCAAGAAACTCCCAACTTTAAGGGAAATCTGGGCAAGAAAACAAGCAAAGAAGCAATAATTGTCATTGTGATATGCTCAAAGAAAATTATAGGTAAAACCTTTTTAAAAGTGCCTAAGGGGGAAAAAGTAAACAGAACTTTAAGTCACTTTGAACATATTAGAGAGAATTAATTGTAGGAATTAATTGCAATATGGGGCAATCTATTGGTCTTTATGCTTTTTCTACTACAGAATATTTGAACTGTTATGTCCACTAATTTGAAGATAGCTGAAAAGATTGCATGTACTTGTAATTTAGTAAATATTTTGTAGCTTTTTATTAGTATCTGGTTATGTAGAGAATTGGCAAAGTATTAGGAATTGGCAGGTCAAAGAAATTGTTGTACTGTTTCCTGCTCTCATCTCCCACATTAAGAAACAAAAACCTGATAAGTGAGCATTTAGGAAAAGAATAAAAGTAGGTTAAAGATTAGGGCCAAGGAAATTAAGAAGATGCAGATAGGAAAGTTTAATTGAGAATCTCTGTGTTTCTTTGTTCCCTTCTTTTTCCTCCCACACCACTTGATATTTCTCAGTCAACTTCCCTCCCTATTCCTCTGACTATTCTAGCTAATATAATTTTACTTAAAACACCAGCAGGTAAAGAATAATCTAATTGCAAATGATAGCATCTGTGACTTGTTCTTTTCGTTCTCAAAAACTGAAAACATTGACTTCCACTGTTGTTTCAGGGACTTTAATAGCAAATGCCTGAAGTATTTTGAAAGACTCCCTGTAGAAAAATAAAAAGTATTTGCTTCTCAAAGAATAAGTAAGCTGAAGTAACAGAACTTCAGTTCGTAGCCCCCAGTTGAGACAGGTCATCATGACATGGTCTGATTAAGACTAGGTTAAAAATTAGGCTTAAGGCCATATTTTAATGAAATGGTATCTTATTGGTTACACAATATTTTTCTCCACAAGGATTTTTAAAGGCTATTTTAATAATTTATTGGTAATTTTAATTGTTTGCAAGAATATCTCAGTAATCTTTCCAACATGAGGATGATGACATTACCCAAACTGGTCATGTTCTAACATTATATTTCCAGAAACCCATTGGAAGAAAAAAGGTTGCAAAGCTTAAATCATGCTCCCCCGGCCCCCCATAAAGCTTGCAGACTTCTTACTTTGCATCTCATGGTTATATAATTATGTGTAATTTAAATAGAAGACTACGGTTATTCACAGAAACTTATTGGAGACTAAAATCTATGAATAAATGAATGAACTAAAGCAGTAATGGGTAAAGTAGGCATTGTTATATGCACTGCAAGATGAGTAAGTTAGATAAATGTATAGCTGTGAAAGGTAATTTGTCCATAAAATAGACATTTATTGGGCAGCTAGGTTAAGTACTGTACACATGTAATCTCATTTAATTTTTCCAACAATCCTTTTACAAATGAGACTGAGGCTTAGCAACTTATCATTGGATTATATGCCTGAAAAGTTATATATACACCAATATTCACCACTATTTCCTGTCCAAATCTCATGCTCTTTCCCCACAGCCAATGTGTGAACTCGTAGGATTCAATAGACCAATACAATAGGTGTGCCCTGCACTCTACTTTTAGTTTCTCATTTTTCTGGTTGCATTGGTGAGGACCAGTTCAGTTGCAAATGACAAAAAATGCAAAGAAACAAGCAAAAAAAAAACTTCATCTTCAGTTGACTTAAACCAAAAAGTTTCACATATCTGAAAAACTCAACAGCACCTGGTTCTAGGCCAAAATGTATCAAGGGACTTAGACAATAGGAGGACTTGTCATTTTTTGTCATTTCTCTGTTCTGCATCTCTCTTGGTTGTATTTTGAGACCCTTCCTGGTGACAAGATGGCTATCAGAATGTTTAGGGTTTATTCCTCCTCTATCATACCTGGTGGAGGAAAGGGGGATGGATAGACCTTTTATCTACCATAAGTATTTGGCATAACTCAAATTGGCCTGAGTTGAGAATAAACAGTTTTCTGAACAAACAC
>NW_006383015.1:2957163-2964133 GCF_000327345.1 Myotis davidii | reverse complement strand
AAATATCTCATTTCAGTCTAAAAAATTTATTCATAAGAGATAGGGGAGCCTGTGGGTTTAAAATTAACACATTGCTGTTATCAGTAAAACCCAATTTTTAATAACATTTTTGTTTTGTTTTGTTATATTCATACTGCAACACTAAAATTTTAAAAAATGAGAAAGAAGAAAAGAATGTAATACATTTTTATTGATTTCAGAGAGTAACGGAGGAGAAAGAGAAACATCAATGATGAGAGAGAATCATTGATCAGTCGCCTTCTGCATGCCCCACACTGGGGATAGAGCCCACAACCAGGGCATGTGCCCTGACTGGAAATTGAACCATGACCTCCTGGTTCATAGGTCAATGCTCAACCACTGAGCCATGCCAGTGGGACAAGAAGAAAACTTTTTACTCTTTTCAGGGAAGGCAGATAATTTTTCCTCACTTTGTAAGATACTCTTTTCTTGCATACATACTTAGAAGCCTACCAACCATCTAGCCTAAAAGAAAGGAGGCAGCATGATAGGCTAAGAGGTGATGAGGCTGTGGCATATGAAGATTGTAGTTCAATTCCGTTAGAAGTATGACCGTGAGCAAGTCACTTCATCTCTATAGGACTTGGTTTTCTCACTAGCAAAATGAAGTTAATTAGATGTGCCCTGCCTACCTCCTGAGTCTGTTGTGAGAGTTCAATGTGTTGTCAAATGTGAGTTATAGGAAGAAAAATGCATGTTTGTAGAAAATATCACAACATTTCAGGGGGGAAATAAGTTCTATTATTGTATAAGTAAAGCATTCATTTTGTTTCCTCATCTTTCTTTGTCAAAACCATTAAGACCATTGTACAATAAAGTGAAGTGGTTTTGAGCAAAGCCTGTGGCAATAGAGAAACTAACTCTCCGATGCTACTTGTGTGACCTTGAACTAGCTATTTTACTTCTCAGCATCTTAGACTGCTCATGGGAATTGGGAAAAATAATACATTCCTCATAAAGTAATTATGAGGATAAAATGAGATAACATATGTAAAATGCTTTGCCTAGCACCTGGCACATAAATGCTGGCAATTTATTGTGCCTATTATAAGAAAGGGTATGAAGTGTTATTTATCTCAGACTTGCCTCTTCTGCTTCCCACCCTGCTTGTGTGCCCAAACACCACACACAAAAACAAACAAGCAAAAAATTTCAATGCAATGCCAAGCAGGACAGAAATCCATTTGGTTTATCATGGAAATGAAAGAATATGGGGATAAATGAAAGTTTGATTTGGGAAAACCACTCTCTTTAGCACACAGTTGCCTCACCAAGGCCCCTGTATTCATGCAATTTGCTTACTCCTGTTCAGCAAGCCACCTACCTGGCCCCCAGAGCCCTTCTTTCGAGAGGTTTACTTTGCATGTATAAAAGCCTTTCTTCTGGCTATTAGACCCGGACATCTTCCCAACGAATTCTCTCTTTGGTGTACATCAATGACACATTAAAAAGAAGGCAAATGCTGAGAAGTGTCTACATGAAGCTATAGAATTGTAGCATTGCTTGCACAAATGGACCAGGCATGAAAAATTTGAATTCCATGTAAGTAACATAAATAAGTGAAGTGGGGCATGTATTCTTTTAACATGGACACATGGACACTCTTTGTTAGCATATTAAAACCAAGAAACCTTGGTGTCTTAGTCTTTTACTTTTTCCTCTTTAGATAAAGATACTGGAAAATGTAGCCATACTATAAGAAAACCAACAATAAGCATAGTAAGTGGCATGAACATTAGTCCTAGTTTTGGGAAGAGAATAGGGAGTGGTGGAGATTGAGACAAATGGGGAGAAAGACATGCCATGTTGGATGAATCACCATTCTGCTCTGGTCAATTGTTGCCGTATAGGGATGTGAGACTGGTATTAAATCTAACAGTTGTATAAAGGAGGCCAGAAATCTCTTTTTTAAGTGAAATTTCCCAATTTTTTAATGTTGAGTCAGAAAAAAATTAAAACATAATGCAAGTAAACGAAAGTATCTGCAAACCAAATGTGACTGTGATTGCTGACCATTAAAAGAGCCTCTGTTGCTGAAACCGGTTTGGCTCAGTGGATAGAGCGTCGGCCTGCGGACTCAAGGGTCCCGGGTTCGATTCCGGTCAAGGGCATGTACCTGGGTTGTGGGCACATCCCCAGTGGGAAATGTGCAGGAGGCAGCTGATCGATGTTTCTCTCTCATCGATGTTTCTAACTTTCTATCTCTCTCCCTTCCTCTCTGTGAAAAATCAATAAAATATTTTTTTTTAAAAAAAGAGCCTCTGTTGCAGAGAAGTAACTGATTGCAAAGGAGGCTAAAGGACTTGCTCAAGGTCACATTGATATATAGGCAAAGCAAGAAGTTGAACCTGACCTCCTAACCCCTGCTCCCCCAGCCCAGGAAAATCTGTCTGTCATCTCACACATAAACCAGCCAGAATATTATTGAAAACAGAATGCATGAATATAGAACATAGCAGTTAAATACACATGTTCTTATTGTTTCTTTTTCTCTTTTTTCCCTCAGGAGATTTCTCCATTTTTTCATGTATTATTCAGGACATGATAAGATCCCCCTTTCTTCTTTCATAGTGTGATAATAATTCTCACACTCACAGAAAGCAATCTCCTGCTTGATAGCTAATATATTTGTATATTTAAGGAAATATACTGTAGCCCATATGCAGAGAAGTTTGGTACAAAAAGCACATACTGTACCATTTAAATCAGTATTTTCAATGATATATATTCAGAACAAAATCATTCACATTCCAACTGCTAGCTTACATAGTTTTTAACATCCAGTGTGACATTTGACATTCTGGTCAAAAATCATAGTTTCCATACAGCATGGCAATTGTAAAAACCCTCATTTGGTTATAGATCAGGGCATCAATTGCCAAATTCTAATGAAAAGAGGTTTTTGGTGTTTTGCTAGTTTTTTCTTTTGACAAAGTGCATCTAATTTTCCCACCTCTCCTGCTCTGCTACACCAGAGGCTTCAACTAAAGAAATGACTTGTTACCTGGTGAGCTAGTGCCACCCAACCCGAGAGGCATCTGACAGCAGGTGCTGAATAGAAAATTATTAGGTAGTGGGGACACAGTGATTAAAACCTGAAGCTGGCCTCGTTACATACATAATTATATTTATTCAGCAGATTTGGAAGAGAAACCACATTTTCCCCTGCCTTTTTCATGCTCTCTTTCTCTTTTTTCCTTTTGAGCTATTGAAGTATTTTTATATTTATCTACTTATTAACTGTATGGAAACTCAGTAAGGAAAGCTGAACTGCAAACATTTATTTTGTCAATTGGTTATGTAGCTAGAACCAAGGTGATCTCTCCATGTCCAAGGGCATTGATTAACTTCCCCTAAGCCCCTTTGAGAACTCTATATCCAGACAGGCTGGCTTTTACACGGTGATAAAATAAAAACTTCTAAAGAGGCAAAAAGAAAAAGGTTGCCAATGTTAATTTTTTTCTTCCATCTGCTAAAGCTATATGACACCTCTAGCTAAAATCACCCCTTCAAAAGAACTGAAGTATCAGGAATGCATATATATATATATTTGCTGGAGGTGTCATATCATAAAGTATGTATGTAAAGTGAAAATAAATGTCTCAATTATCAGAAAACTAATGGCCTGGTGCACAAAATTTGTGCACAGGGAGGGGGGGGGTTGTCCCTCAGCTCAGCCTGCACCCTCTCTAATCTGGGACCCCTCAGGGGATGTCTGACTGTGGGATGGGGCCTAAACTGGCAGTCGAACATCCCTCTCACAATCTGGGACCGCTGGCTCCTAAGCGCTCACCTGCCTGCCTGCCTGATCATCCCTAACCCCCTCTGCTTTGGCCCTGGGACCATGGTTTTGTCCGGAAAGTCTCCTGGATCTATTTAGCATATTACCCTTTTATTAGTATAGAGGTCTGGTGCTTGGGTGGGATCTGGCTGGTCTGCCCTGAAGGGGTTCCCAGATCAGGGTGAGGGTCCCTTTAGGGGGCAGGGCTGGCCTGGGTGAGGGGCCTGGGGCAGTTTTCAGGCTGGCCACGCCCCCATTGGGGTGGGGGTCTCTGCTGCGGGGCATGGCCACCCTGGCTGAGGGGCACAGGGCTGTTTTCAGGCTGGCCACGCCCCCATTGGGGTGGGGGTCTCTGCTGCGGGGCATGGCCACCCTGGCTGAGGGGCACAGGGCTGTTTTCAGGCTGGCCACACCCCCATCAGTGTGGGGCTCCCCACTGGGGGGCATGGCCGGCCTGGGCAAGGGGCTGATGGCTATTTTCAGACTGGTCTCACCCCCATTGGCATGAGGGTCCCTGTAGGGGCCATGGCCAGCTAGGTTGAGGGGCTGAGGGCCATTTGGGGGCAGTTTGCAGGCCAGCCAAGCCCCCAGCTTTGTCCGGAAGGATGTCCGGAAGGCCTCCCGGTCTAATTAGCATATTATTCTTTTATTAGTATAGATGCATTTGTGTGAACACTCCACTCTTTAATGAGGCTGTGAAATGAGTTCTTACCATCCTATAACAATTTTGGAAAATACCCAAGGAGTGAAAGGGGCCATGATATTTTTTCCTTCAACCCAGTAAGTTCCTGGAATCCACGGCCATGCATTCATCTAGCAGGGAGGCCTTGAGAGCTATGCAGAGGGTCATTCCTGGTTCATCCCTAACAAGGACTTGTTTCTCTGGCACAAACCTTTGCGGAAGAGATTTGCAGCACCCCCTTGATTTGTAAGATATATATCCCTTGCTCCTTTGACCACAGCCTCAGGAAACGGGCCAGTCCTGATTTGTTTCATGACTGCCCCTGGAACCCTAACAAAAACAATAGCTAACTTGTGTAGAGTACTTAGTTCTTTATGGATGAGCTCATTTAATCCTCACAACAAGCTAATGAGATAGCTATGATTCTTTCCCCCACCACCCCTGCCCTGTTTTACAGCTGAGCACTCAAAGGCTTAAAATATTAAGTGCCTTACACAACTAATAAATGATGTGGCAGTCTTTGTACCTAGGCAGGCTGGCTTTTAATCCCTGGGTTGTGCTGAGTGTACAATGCAAGGCCTCCTCTTTCCTTGAGTTTCATTCATTCTTAGACTATATACCTTTGTAATGTTAAAGGAAGTGTTTAGGCTATCCACCAGCGGCGATTTGTCTTAGGGTTTTTGTTTGCTTGTTTTCTCTCTTTTCTTATACACATATTTTATTGTTTTATTTTATTGTGGCAAGAACACAATATGAAAACTACTCTCAACAAATTTTTGAATGTGAATACTTCAGCGTTGACTATAAAGACAATGTCAAGATCTCTACAGCTTATTCATCTTACCTGAATGAAACTTTGCCCCTTGATTAGTAATTCCTCATTTCCCCTACCTCCAGTCCCCTAGCAAGGACCAATCTACTCTTTGATGCTATGAATTTGACTATTTTATATACATCATATAAGTAGAATCATGCAGCATCTGTCTTTTGTGGCTAGTTTATTTCATTTAGCATGTGTCCTGTGCAGTATTTGTCTTTCTGTGGCTAGTTTATTTCATTTAGCATGTGTCCTCAAGCTTAATCTATGTTATTGCATATTGAAGACTTTCCTTGTTTTCTAAGGCTGAATAGTATTCCATTATATGTTACAGCATATTTTTCTTACTCACCCTTCTGTTGAAGGACATTTAAGTTGTTTCCACATCTTGGCTATTGTAAATAGTGCTACCATGAACATAGGAATGCTAATATCTCTTTGAGGTCTTGATTTCAATTTGCCTGGATAAATATCTATATGGTAGGAGTGCTGGATCATATGGTAGTTCTAGTTTTAATTTTTGAGGAAACTTTATATTGTATCCCATAGCAGATACACCATCTTTTATCTACACCAACAGTATACAAAGGTTCCAATTTTTCCACATCCCTGCCAACACTTGTCTTTTTTTTATATCCTATATAATAAGAGAGGAATATGCTAATTAGCCATTATCCCCTGAGGCATAATGACCAAGTGCGAAACGACCAGATCATGGATCAGCAGGGGGTGGGCCAGTGAGATACAAGTGGGCTTCGGAGAGCTACAGGAGGGGGCAGGGCAGCAAGATATGAAGGGGGAGAGGGGAGCGGGGTATGGGGGGAGCTACAGGAGGGTATCAGCTACCTACTGCCTACAAGCAGGTGGCAGAGAGCTACAGGAGAGGGCAGAGCAACAAGCTATAGGGGGGGCAGGGGGAGCTACAGGAGGGCGGCAGCAACCTACTGGCACATGGATTTGTGTGCAGCGCTACTAGTCTATATATATAAAAAGCCAGGGTCTGTAACATCCAAAACAACTGATCGGACGACCAACCGCCAGGCTGCAAGTGCAGCAGGCTTGGGTGGGCGGGGGCTGAACTGCTGATCTCTCAGTCCCCGCCCCCCCCCGGCCCCAGCTTCTGGGGCGCTGCGGCAACCCAGCACTAACTGCCACCGCCTGGTCCCGTGGCTACCCAGCACTGACTGCCAAGGGGGCTGTGGGCCCGAGGGATGCTGTGGCACTGTGACAGAAGAGGGCTGTGGGCCCCAGGATGCTGCAATGCTGTGGGCCCTGGCCAGCCAGGGTGTGGTGGAACTCCAGGCCTCGTGCAATCAAGGGTGTGGCTGACCTTCAAACCAGACCCTGACAGGAGGGAGGAGGGAGCCCCATTCCTCGCAGAATCGGCCATTGGATAGCTTGCTGTCAGTAGCCTGCCAGCCAGGAATCCCATTTACCTGTACCCCGGACCCCAGCAATCAGGCAGGCAGAGGCAGTTAGGGGCGAGATCAGGCCTGCAGGGGAGGGGAGTTGGGGGCAAGATCAGGCCAGCAGGGAGGGCAGTTAGGGGTGATCAGGCAGGCAGGCAGAGGCAGGTAGGGGCAATCAGGCAGGCAGGCAGAGAGGTTAGGGTCTATCAGGCAAGCAGGCAGGTGAGCGGTTAGGAGCCATCAGTCCCAAATTGCATCCC
>NW_006383015.1:2921403-2955875 GCF_000327345.1 Myotis davidii | reverse complement strand
GCACAGCTGGTGAGCGCAGCGGAGGTGGCAGAAGCCTCTCCGGCCTCTGCAGTAGCGCTAAGGATATCCAACTGATGGCTTAGGCCCGCTCCCCTAAGCCTTCAGTTGGACATCCCCTGAGGGTTCCCAGACTGTGAGAGGGCACAGGCCGGGCTGAGAAACCCCGCTTCCCCCGAGCGCACAAATTTTTGTGCACCGGGCCTCTAGTATATATATAATGGCCAACCTGACAAGTGTGAGGTGATATCTCATTGTGGTTTTGATTTGATTTCCCTGATTATTAATGACATTGAGCTTTTTACATAATCCATTGGATATTTATATATCTTCTTTGGAAAAATGTCTATTTGAGTCCTTAGGCCATTTTTAAATCAGGTTTCTAGATTTTTTTACTATTGAGTTGTTGAAGTTCCTTACATATTTTAGAGATTAATCCCTTATTAGATATATGATTTACAAATATTTTCTTCCATTCCACAGATTGGCTCTTCACTCTGTTGATTTTTCTTTTTCTTTCTGTGCAGAAGCTTTTTTAGTTTGATGCAGCCCCTCTTGTTTATTTGGTTTTGACTTTCTATTATTTTGGTGTCATATCCATAAAGTATTGGCAAGACAATAGTCATAAAGTAATTCTCCTGCTTTCATATAGGAGGTTTACAGTTTGGGGTCCAATATATAAGTTTTTAATCCAATTTTAGTTGATTTGTGTAAGATAAGGGTCCAATTTCATTGCATATGGATATTAAGTGTTCTCAGCACCATTTGTTGAAGAGACTATCCTGTCCCCATTGTGTATTCTTTGCACCCTTGAAGATTACTTGACAGTATATTCATAGATTTGTTTCTGGGATCCCTACACTGTTCCATTGGTCTATATTTTTGTCATTATGCTAGTACCATACTGTTTTGATTGTTGTAGCTTTGTAATATAGTTTGAAATCCGAATGTGTTATGTCTCCAGCTTTTTTCTTCTTTCTCAAGATTGATTTGCCTATTCATGGTTTTCAATAGTTCCATGTGAATTTTAGAGGTTTTTTTCTATTTCTATGAAAAATATCCTTTGGATTTTGATAGAGATTGCAATGAACCCTATCAAAAAAAAAAAGATTGTTTTGGATAGTATAAACATTTTAACAATATTGCATCTGCTAATCCATGAACATGAGATTTTCACATTTTTTTTGTCTTGTTTAATTTCTTCCATCAAGGTTTTATAGTTTCAGTATACAAGTCTTTCATCTCCATCATTAAATGTATTCTTAATTATGTTATTCTTTTTGGTACTATGGTAAATGAGATTGTTGTTTTCTAATTCCCTTTTAAAATCGTTGGATGATAGTGTATAGAAATATAAATAAAATTTTGCCAACTTTATATTCTATCACTTTACTGAATTTATTAGTTCTAACAATTTTTAATGAGATCTTTGGGGTTGTCTGAAAACAGAGACAATTTTACTCCTTACTTTTTGATTTGTATCTTTTATTTATTCTTCTTGACTAATTGCTCTGGGGAGAACTTCCAATTCTATGACGCATAGAAGATATAGTGAGAGTGGGAATCCTTGCCTTATCCCTCATCTTAGAGAAATAGCTTTAGTTTTTACTATTAAGTGTGATGTTGGCTGTGGGCTTTTTGGACATGGTCTTTAACATGGTAAGGTAATTTCCTTCTTTTCCTAGTTTTTCATCATGAAAGTATGTTGAATTTTGTCAAACACTTTTCTGCATCTATTGAGATGATCATGTGACTATTTTATTTTGTTAATATGCTGTATCACATTAATTGGTCTTTATATGTTGAATCAGTCTTGCATTCCTGGGTTAAATCATACTTAGCCATGGTATATAATCCTTTTTATTGTGATAGTATTTTGTTAAGAATTTTTATCTGAATTTGAGTGTCTATTCATCAGGAATGTTGGTTTGTGGCTTTCTTCTCTAGTGGTGCCTTTGTCTAGCTTTGATATCAGGGTAGTGCTGGCCTCACAAAATGAGTTTGGCAGTGTTCCCGCCTCTTCAGTATTTTGGACGAGTTTGAGAAAGACTGTGTTAATTATTTTTTATATGTTTGGTAGAAGTCTCCAGTGTCACCATCTGGTCCTGGGTTTTTCTTTGTTGGGCAGTTTAGGAAACAGCTATTTTAAAATGTCACTGTTGTTCAGATAATGTTCTTCATGTATTTAGTTTATTGATCAAAGTTAACATAGATTATGAACAAATGTAACTTCATTTTTTACTCTTACCTTTTTTTAAAACTTCTTTGGTGGAAGTTACCTTTCCCAGCTCTTAGATAAAAACTCAGGCAGAGCATTGAGCACGTAAAGTGAAAAACATAGTTTCAGTTCATTTATTAGAATATCTAGTCTGAGATGTTAGTCAAAACTCCAAACCTGATTTAATATCAAATCTCCATTTCTCTCTCTTCATTATGGACTCAGGAATGGGTAAGAAGGTGTGTTCCTCCGCTATGTGCTTTTCCGATGCTTACCTCCTCCACTGACTCCCAAGCTTCGGTTTCCACTGAGGTCTTCTTGCCCAGACAATTCCACTTGTGTTCACTTGCTCATGTAACCCATGCTGTGCAGTGGGAGGTACTCAAGCCCCTCTTCCTATGACATTACCTCCAGGCAGCTGCTCTCTCTTGGTTCTGCCACAAAAGGAGTAGGCCAGCCATTCACTTGCCTTCATTATTTCCCAGTTCCTAATCTCTAAGCCACTTTAGCTTTCCCAGGCATAAATCAGGCATCAATCTTCTATACCCTCCCCTCAAATGTAGGAAAGATCCCAGAGCTCTTAATTGGACCCCTCGTTAGGCTCAGAGTCGGGAACTGCTACCACCACATATCCCTCTTCCAAAGTGAGGTGTGGGGACTCAGGTGTGGAATAGCTATTTCCACAAAAGTGTCTTTAGCAATATTGTTTCCCCACTCTGACCCACTATAGGACTCTCTCTAATGTCCTTGATCTTACAGCGGAGCCCTGAATCATGGAGCAGGTTACTCCCTTTGTAAATTGTCCACATGGGTGAGCTCATCTCAAACTCACCTTGTCTTTATGACATCATGTCATTTAAAACTGATGGAGCAAACTTCCCTTTCTCCTCTCCTTTACTGATATATTCACAGTATGCCAACAATATATTTTACTGTTTTACTTTACATTGTCTATAACATTTTTCTTTGTTGTTATAGTCACTGTGCTTATCATATAATTTCTTTTTGCAACCACCAAAAGAAGTAATCAAAAATGTAAAACCTATTAAAGGGTTTACTTTCTCAATAAATTAGCTGTTCTTAAATTTTTATTACATTAAAGTAGAGCCAACCGTAGAAACATTAGATCCAATTAAATTTTATCAGTTTCCATGTTCTAGTATTTTAAAAAAATAATGACTAGCTCCTGATTTTCTATGTTAATAAAAGAGACAGATAAACTTTCTAGTTAACAAAACTAGAAAAATACAAAAGTCACTGATTTTTTGGTGATATTTAAAGTTATGGTTGACGAAAGGCAAGAAAGAAGATAATTAAGTTTCCATCCATGTATGATATCAGACGAGGAATAAACAACTTGATGATGGGTTCAGTTCATTCTGAAGGGCTCTCTAATTATAAAACACAGCGAGCTGTGTTAGCGATCAGGTTTATCTGTGAATATTAGAGAAACCCAAGGAATAGTGCTTAGACAACTTAGAAATGGATCTCTCTTTGATATTCAGGAAAGCTAGAAGAACTCAGTTCAGGGCTGGTGTAGAATTATTTGGGGTTGGAGGCCCAGAAGTTTATGTACCCAGCTAAAAAATAAACATACAAAAAAACAAACAAATAAAAAAACAGGAAATTTATTTCTAATGAGAAAGAAAAGAATGGATTTTGAAGGACAACCAGCAGTCTTTGCCACAGGATGATAAGTGATTTATTCCCTCATAACCACACACAGAGTACTTGGCCAGGTGGGAAGAAAACTATCGGGACAGAGAGAGGTACAAACTCCCAAAGAAGGAACCAGCTTAGAAAATGATCATAGGGGTGCACAGTAAAATCCCCAATGTCCTCCCTCTGCGCACATCTCTTTGCAATGTGACTCTCATCCTCCCACTAAACAGGGATGGAGTCCATTTCTTTGCCTCTTGAATCTGAGTTGACCTTAGGAATTGCTTTGACCCAGAGAATGCAGCAGAAATGATGTTGTGAGACTTCTGAGGCTAAATCTTCAGGGACCTTGAGGCTTCTGTTTCCATTCCCACCATGTTGCTTCTTGCAACATTCCCACCATCCTGTGAGGAGGCCAGCAAGTCTACTGAATTTGAGAGACCACCTAGAGAAAAAAGTCCAGCTGACAGCTAGCACCAGGATCTCAGACTTGTGAATGAGGCTATTTTTAGACCTTCCAGTAGCATCTGAGCTGACAGCTGCCTGAAGCCTTGTGAGGGAACACAGGAGAGGCCATTGCCCAGTCAACCCACAGAACACGAGAAATAGTAAATCACTGCTCTTTGAAGCTACTAGGCCTTGGGGTGTTTTGTTATGCAGCAATAGACAACTGATACAATGGCATATTTGAAAATCATCACAAATAATAGTTTGATATCTGACATACCTTGAGATGCTGGCTTTTAAATTTTAACAAACTATTTAGTCCCGATATTAAAATCTGTTGCAAATATTAAAAATATTGACTTGAATTTTAATTCTTGGAAACAATGACACTGGTACTATCAAATTTACCTTCTTCAAAAGGTGTCATAAAGATCTTATTGCATTCTTGAAATTAAAAGCAACACATATCTTCATCACCATGTTTTTGCAAGATAAAACTCTTCCCAGATACCAGTGCCTTATATAACTCTTTTTTTAAATGTGCTTGGTTCACAAGATAAAGAAATGTTCAATATAAGATAAATGACACACTAAATGGAGGAGGACGACATGGCTAAGAGGAAACCAACTTCTTAGTTTATAGCACACATTCTAAAAGGGCAAATAATACCACAATCTGGGAAAGTGACAATAGAAACATTGAGAAAAAATATAAGAAAACTTACATGGACATGTAAAGCATGGCAGAATAACTAACATGAATAGTCAAGTAGGCTCCGTGTACTCATAATGCTAAGAGTGTAGATTGGCCTTAACCTTGACTCTCCTCGTGTCCATCAACACCATTCAACACCCTCTATATAATATATGTGTTAAAGTTCTAATAAAGCTAAATAAGGACTTCAAAGGAGAAGAAAAGCAGACCAGCTTCCTTCTAAAACATGGAGCTCAATTTCTTTTTCTTACCACCACTTACTGAAGATGAGAGGCATCCCCTATAACTGAGCCCAGCAACAGCTTAAAGAAAATTTTCACCTTATCTCCCTCCATGCTCTCTTACACAGGAGCAATAACTATGTCTGCCTGTGGTTCCAAACTGGTAGAAAAATAAGATAACGTAAGAATGTTTACGCAACATTAATTTTAGTCTACCTGATGGCCAGTTCGATTTTTTTTTCCCTATTTCTCCCTAAAACCTATCATCCTGAATTCTTGAGCACTTGCCCATTCTAGGGGCAAGTATCAAAAGTCCATCTGCACTAAAAGTACTTGTGCTCAGTCTTTCAGCCCATTTCCGACAGCAAAGCATCTCCCCTCTCCCCTCTATCTTCTTTATCCACAGTCATCAGTGCACAGCAGTACACTTGAAATCAATATACTCTCTCTCGCTCTCTCCTCACCTCCCTATTGTAAGGGTGATGGAGGATTGCAATGTGAAGTTCTAATTGACTGGCTATGTGTCATGTAAACAAAACCTAAGTGCTATGGTCTAAAGTAGCATTTCTGGTCTCAGAGCCTGAGCTTTCAACCCTACCCTACTCCTGTGTAGCTGGAGACTGAGAGCACAGAGTAATGGGCTATAATAGCTACAATGTCCAAGGCAAATCGATGAAGAGCTGGAGATGAGTTTAGACTCTGAGAAAACATTATACAGTAATCTGAGTTAATGAATCAACCTTTTTCCCCTCCCTGTTAGACTTTCAAGTTCAATGAGCATAGTAAACATTGGAATGATCTATTTGTCAAAGAAAAAATGGAGGGGAGTATTAAAATTTCAATGTGTCCCTCAATTCTGTGGGAATATACTGCTCAAATATCAATATTTCTCTTCTACTGACCTCCAGTAATCCATGTTGTTTTAACAATTGTAGATTTCAAGACCCACGATAACTAGGATGTAATTTCTCCACATTTGCCTCCTGTTTGATATAAAAGCAAGCAGCAAGTGATCTATTTACATTCCATTTAAATAGATCACTGCTTCCTGTGATGAGATTTAAGGTGACTTACAGCTAATTGGAACAAAAACAACTCTAAGTGTGTTTGTCAGGTGTGCATGAAAGAGCTGCTCAGATTACAGAGTAAGATGCTGTCCCTCATTTTTGAGGGTAAGACTCTTAACCTGCTGGTAGTGGCAGTACACTTTGGGGTCTTTCTTTCGAAAGGAGGTTGCCCAAGATGAGCCTTGGGTCAGTGGAAGAGATTGTGTTCATTGCCTTGTACTGCCATGACAAAGAACCACAAACAGGGTAGCTTAAAACAACAGAAATGTATTCTCTCGTCATTTTGGAGACCAGACATTTGAAATCGAGGTGTTTGGCAGGTCCCTGCTACCTCAAGAGGCTCCAGGAAGAATTCTCCCTTGCCTCTTCTAGCTTCTGGTAGTTAAAGGCAATCGTTAGGGTTCCTTGACTCCATAGATACATCACTTCAATTTCTGCTTCCAAAGCCTTCTCCCCTATGTATCTGTTTCAATTCTTATAATGATACTCATCATTGGAATAGGGCCCACCCTAATCCAGTACGACCTCATCTTACATTACATCTGCAAAGATCTTATTTCCAAATAAAGTCACATTCCGAGGTTCTGGGTGGGCATGAATTCTGGGAAGACACTATTCAACCCAGTACAGAGATGCTAGTGAGGGACTCG
This sequence comes from Myotis davidii, assembly GCF_000327345.1. Lineage (NCBI taxonomy): Eukaryota > Metazoa > Chordata > Mammalia > Chiroptera > Vespertilionidae > Myotis > Myotis davidii. Next base: position 2,948,901 of record NW_006383015.1, on the reverse strand, counting down.
GGTGGTCTGAATTCTCTCCTGAGATCCACCAATAGTGAATTGTGTGCCATTGGGCAACTCACTTATCATCCCAGGCCTCTGTACCTTGCCATAAATGAAGAGCTTTGAACTACATGTCCTCTGAGAGCCCTCCAAACTCTAGCCATTCGTGATTCTCTCACGTCCTCAGTCCCAGCTGTGCCAATCACCCCTTTTGAACAATGGTGTACAATCCCCAGCCAGCTGGCCACGTAGGCAAGAAGCTGTGCTCCTGCTACAGAGCAATGGTAAAGGATCTCTTGTCAGTAGCTTAGTCAGTGGGAGCTTAAGTTTCAATTAGGCCTTTACATGGAGTCTGTCTTAAGATATAGCACCAGGTAGAAGTCAGTGATGTTTCTACAGCTCAAAAGTAAGATTTATTTCTAACATGTTAATGGTTCTTTGAAAAGCCTTTCAAAGACATAGTAAAAAGAAAAAAAAGAAGAAGAAAATAAACATGATAACATTTATATTATGTTCTTTCATAATTAATTTTGGTCTTTGCAAGTTACATATTCTCATAAATTCTTGGCATCAGAGTGATAATAATATCGAGCATTTCATACTTTTATGCAGCACTTTTCCTGTATTATTTTTTTTATAAACAGAAAATATATCATCATGAAAAATTATTGTGGGGCTGCTTAAAGCTGAAACACGAAGAACAAGCATTCTCTACCTTTAGAAGTCTGTGTGTTAAACACAGCTTGTTGTGAAAGAAACAGTGTACAGTTATTAAGAAAGAAGCCTAGATTTGATATCTAGCTCTGCCATTCATTAGCTGTGTGACATTAGGCAAGTTATCTAACCTCTCTGAGGCTATTTTTCCTCATCTGAAAAATGAGGCTAATAAGAATATTTTCTTCCCTACCTGGTTTGGCTCAGTGTATAGAGCGTCGGCCTGTGGACTGAAGGGTCCTGGTTCGGTTCCAGTCAAGGGCACATGCCCAGGTTGCAGGCTCAATCCCCAGCAGGGGCTGTGCAGGAGGCAGCCAATCAATGATTCTCTCTCATCATTGATGTTTCTATCTCTCTCTCCCTTTCCCTTCCTCTCTGAACAATAAAAAATATTTTTTAAAAAAGAATATTTTCTTCCAAGGGTTCCCATAAGACATGAAAAATGGTGTATGAAAATCACAGAACTCAGTGCCTATCAGAGACAGGAAAAGAAGGAGGCTCTTCCTAAAAAACTTGGTGGTAGGCTGAGATTCACACATTTGCCTCATTCATGCAGGAAATGTGCTTCGTCTTCCTGTGTTCCTGCACTACCTTACATAAATCTCTGCCTACACTCCGGTTAGGATTGTAACTGTACTCATGTTTCTTCTCCTTAGAGACAACACCACCTCTCTTTCATCGTTTTCTCTCCAGTGCCAGCAGGGTCAACGCTGTCAAATGAATGAATAAGTAAATTACAAAGAAATACATACTATGGAGTTTGTCCATAGAAATAAATTACTAAGGGTATAGTTAATATACACCCTGACCTCTATATCTGATCATTTCATCTGAGAATAATTCTAAGAAGTCTTTTTTTCTTCCCATGCAGTATAATATATGTGTGTACACCCTTTTGGTGTGTGAATAGAAAATAACCATGGCTATATTAAGCTGTAATTATATACTCAGAGCTTATTTTAATTGCTTATTTGTCACAACAACCTGATGAGGAATGTCACAGACACCGTCATTTTTCACAGATAAGACCCTGCGCCTCAGCAAGGTTAAGTGGAGTGGCTTAGCGAGGTACATGCAGGAATCGATGGCAAAGCAGGAGTTACAGCTTGCAGCCCTAGAATTTCCGATTAGGGTTTAGCACCACTGCACATGAGTTATCACTATTTGTAATAGGACGTTGTTACAAGAAATCTTAGGAGCCTGGGGGTTGAAAATTGATCTGCGACAGGTTGCCACCTTCCTTTAATTCTTTCTATGCCTCACAGAAAGTATCTTGTTCATCTGGAAGCTTCATAGAGCTGATCGAAACAGCACCCTTGCAACTCTGGTGTTTACATAGCTCTATATCACTGAGCTATTGATGAGGGAGGCAGGGCTGAGAGCCCTACCGTCCTCCCTAGGCTGTGATCTGACACCACCTCTAGGTAGATAGTGTCAGAACTGACTTCCATTATAGGACACCAGCGGGTTACAGAGAATTGTTTGGTGGGCAGAACCCCCACACACCTTGTGTCAGAAGTGTTGAGAGAATGGTAGTAGGGTGGGGGTAAAGGAGAAACACCAGAGGAAAGACTGGTTTTCCCAACTCAGAACCAGTCACTAAGATAAGAGGCACTGGAGAGAAAGGGAAGTTTATAAATGTTGTTTTGTGTGTGTGTGTGTGTGTGTGTGTGTGTGTGTGTGTGTGTGTATTTATCTTTATTGTTGAAAGTATTACAGATGTCCTCTTTCTTCCCCCATTAACTACCTCTACCCCACACCCTGACCCCCAGGCTCTGGCACTATTGTCCCTGTCCATGGGTTATGCACATATGCATATAAATTCTTTGTTAATCTCTTCCCACCTCCCTCTCCCCTCTACCCTCTGAGATTCCTCAGTCTGTTCCATGCTTCCATGTCTCTGGATCTATCTGGCGGTGAGACAACACGTTAATCAGAGTAAATAATCTAGCTATAGCTTTTATAGCTCAACCTCCCAAATCTCAGGGGCTTAGCACCAAAAAAGTTTTTTCTTGGTCAGTGGGTATTGGGATGGACGGTGACTTGCTCTGTACAATCACTTAGGGCCTTAGATATTCAACATGTGCCTTCACAGTCACCTTGGCAGTGTCCAGCACTCTATGGGGGAAGAGAGAGATTGAAGAAAGCATGCTTACTTTTAAGCACTCAAACCCAGAAGTAAGATTCACCTTCAGTCACATTCTTTTATAAGAACTAGTTGTTGAATGCAAGGGTACTGGGATTATGAAAAGAGGCTGGGAATAGTTTAGTTGTGTGCCTGAGGAGGAGAAGACATAGCCATTACCCAGCCAGTCTCTGCCACAAAGAGCTGAGTGGGGTTGTCAAAGGCAAATTGTAAACTGGTGATATATTTGGGAATATAGATCCCAAGAGCAGGGACATAGCCAAGCTCCAGGAACAGACTGAAACCAGAGTCTTAAGGGCTCACTCTACTTATATAATCTCTTCTTGGTTTATCAGATTGCATGACCTCTGATAGCTACCAGCTTCATGTACTTTAGATAGGCATGGTTCCAATTATAAATTTTTAGGAAAGGTTTCTGATTGGTCTGGTGTTGGTCATATGCCTATCCCCTGACCAATTAATTGGAAGAATCATGTCATAGGAGTCTGGCCTCTAAGAGTTTCAAACCATGTGGCTGGAGGGAGGACAATAAGATCAAGCCCAAGAGGTGTGTGGAGAGTGGGAAGGTAAGAGAGGGAACAAGACGACCCAGTAAGTAACCACTATGGAAACTGATTGGAATGCGATGGCAGCTGAAGCCTTGGAAAGAGGTAAATATTCAAAAAGTGACTAGCTACGTATGATGGGAAATGTATCCCAGCTGAGACCCAAGAAAAAAATCAATATGTAAGGACCAGGTTAGAGAAAGATGAGTCTACAAAGAGGTTTGCAAAAGAAGAACCTCAGGTGCATGTGATGTCCAGGAGGGAGAGAGGATTCGGAAGGAGAGGGACTGTTGCACAGAGTGCAAGTCAAACATGGACAGGTTGGAGGAGGGTAACGGTCAAAACCAATGTCAAGAGACCACAAGTTTTATTATTATTTTTTAAAAACAAGGAACATCAGATATCAATCTTTAAGAAAAAAAATTTTAATTTATTTTAGAGAAAGGGAGGGAGAGAGAGGGAAACATCAATTTGTTTTTCCATTTATTTATTCATTCATTGGTTGCTTCTTGTATCGAACCCGCAACCCTGGCAAATAGGGACAGTGCTCTAACCAATTGAGCTACACAGCCAGGGCAAGGGACCTCAAGTTTTAAAGAGCTACTTTATAGGTACAACAAAGATGAATCTTAGAAGCATTATGCTAAGTGAAAGGTGTCAAACACAAAAGACCACATGTTGTATGATTCCATTTCTATGAAATTTCCAGAATAGGTAAATCCATGGGGACAAAAGGCTAACCAGATATTGCCAAGTGTTGAGGAGAGGTGCAGGGGGTAATAGGGAGGGACTGTTTGATAGGTATGGCAATTTTGGGGGGGAGGGGGCATTCATGAAAATGTTCTGCAATTAGATTATGATGATGATTGCACAAGCTTACAAATATACTGAAAGCCACTTCATTGTATTCTTTAAAATGGTTAAAATGATGAATTTTATGTTACCTGAATTTTTCTTTCATTTAAGAAAAAGCCAAGGAACTTCGGTGCCAGTTGGAAATAATTGAATCCCAGCTCCATTACCTTGGCCATATTACTTAACCTTCTTACTTTATTCTTACATGCACAAAATAGGGAAAAGATCTACTTCTGAGTCACTACAGTTTCCAGCTGAAGAACAGGCACATAATAAGCTTTCATCCTCCTGTGTTCCAAGCTCACAATAGCTGAAATTTGTAGAAATCTGGCAACTGATAAGGAGGGCATCATTGTATTTTTATCTGACACATCTTTGTTTGGACAAAGATATAAATAAAAGGTTAAAAAAAAGCACAGCTAACACTACTGTAGGGCCTCCAGAACCTGATATCAGAGAGATAAAAGTGAGCATGGTGACAGCTGATCGTAGAGAATTGCACATGATGAACAAATCAAAGAGGGGAGAAGTCAGAGAGTGATTTTCTGTGTGCGGCTCTGGGATACACGATGTGACATGTGGCGACCCACTAAGCAGCACAAAGCCCTTGAAAGTGAGAGGGCATGTGAGGACTGTCCCCAGAGGTGGGGGCTGGTATCAGGGAAGCACAGCACTCAGAGTGCAATGTGTGACAACAGGGAACAGCTGTTCAAAGAACTCCACAGTCCATCAACATGACCACAAAAGGCCATTATAAAGGAGGTGCTGCTGTGACAAGTGCCTTCTCTGTGACATCTGTTGGCAGAGCAGCTGAGGAGCTGTCAGCTAGAACAACAATGCATGGTAATATCTACCAAATCAGCAGTGTGACCCCATGGAGTACTGTATGTGTGAGACACGCAGAAAAACCAGGAAAGATAACCAGGGAAGAAAATGGGGTTATATTGCATCCAGTTATATTGCAACTAGTGCATTCCTTCATCTTGTGTAAATTATTTTTTTTGGTAAATTGAATATTATAAATGCACCAGAGGAACCTGCATTTTAAGGAATACACCCATTGGTACTATGAACCATTAACTGTAAATGATCATTTTTTTCTTGATTTTTGGTTTTGCTACGCCTGGTGTATCTGTCAGTGTTTATTAGGTTTTGCTGATGTAACAAACACACCCCCAATCTCAGGAGCTTACAATGAGCTGCTATTCTTTGTTTACATTACGTACTAGATGTGAGTTTGCTATGACTCTGCTTCTCACAATTTCTTCATTCTGGAGCCCAGGCTGAAAGAGCAGTCCCTGTCTGGTACTTATATTTTTCTTGGCAGAGGAGGGAAAAATGGATGGTGGCAGAACAGCTGAAGACCTGTCAGATCAGAACAACAAAGCATTCAAAGACCTACCAAATCGACTGTGTGATCCCACAGAGTCCTGCATGTGTGAGACACACAGAACCAGAGCTTACAACGTGGTGGCTCCTACAGGTTCCGCTCACTCCCATTTGAGTTTCATTGGCCAAAGCAAGTCACTTGGCCAAACCTGTGCAAACTGGGCAGAGAGGTAGAGTTGTTTTACAAAAAGAGGGAGACACTTAATTCAGAACAATATTAAAAGTTACCATAATTTAGATTCTTAATGCGGAATGCACCTGCATGTATGTATCTGTTAAACTTTCTGAAATTACAAGAACCTCGCTTAGATTACACTATCCCTCACTAAGAAAACCCATAACAATACCTTGCCATCTCAGAAGAATATTTCAAGGAAGAATTTTGTGGCTCCTGAGATCAGGGTTAAACGATTATTGCAATAATAGGAATAATATATTCCTACTAACCCATATATTAGTATTCAATTAGGCAGCCAGCCATCTTTGTGCAAATAAGAAAACTTAACCTCGTGTTAACAAAAATCCAAAGGAAAACCAGTGCCCATGTAACTGAAAAGTCTAAGAACAGGTATACTTTTATGCAAGGCTGGGTTCATAGGCCAGAAATATCTTAAGGATCCTGTCTCTTTGCCTTTCAGTACTTGGCACTTCCATCTGATCTATTCCCATCTTTCTTAGGCATGCTTCCCACCCTCATCAATTTTTGTGATGAAGATTGCACTGACAGTTTTATATTCTACCAACCCACCAACCTAGCGGTGAAAAAGAGAATGTCTTTCTAAAAGCTCTGGCAAAATTTCCAAGGAGGATCTGTTTGCTTCAGCTTTAGCCATGTGTCCACCTCTGAAACTAGAAATCAGAGTATTTTGAGGTGAGGCCTGTCCATCTAAGCTGCTAGAGGCAGGTAAGGGAGGGTTACCTGGACCTCAGAGACTGGGTAGGAGTGTTAAGGGGAGAACAAAGGGGTTGCTGACCAAGGAGATACTGGACAGAAAAACATACAAGCAAGCTGCATATAATACTCTGCCTGTACATGTTTCTGGGGTGAAGTTATTTCTTATCCTACTCACCACATACCAATTGTTTCTTTCATTCTCTCTCCCCGGTGAATCAATCTAATACCACCATCTCCTAATAAGCCAAAGAACTAACATACAGCCAAATTCTATAATTTTCTTCCTAATTTTCTAAAGTTCAAAAGGAAATCAGTGGAGAGGTATGCCCTACTTTGCTATAGTTATTGTATTTCATGCTAAATGCATCTTCCGTTTCCTCGCCAGTTCATGATGAAACCTTAGTAGTCTTATTTAGCATAAACTCATTCCCATATGAACAGGGAATACTGTAAATTGTGTATCCAGTAGTAGGTGTCATAAAATATTATAATTCATTCCCATAGACATGAAATAAAGTACTTCTCAATTATTCTGATTTAAAAATATTTTTTAGCAAAGCAAACTGCTTTCCCCTGTAGAGTGAGCTATTGAATGATTTCAGACAGATACATTTGCCAAAAGCTTTTTAGCAGCAAACCAGGCAATGAGACCCCACTCTGCATGGTGTGGAGGATCAAAAATGAATTTGACCTTCACCCTCCTCAGAACCTCTCCCATTTGTCACAGTCTCCTCCAGTTTGGAGGAAAATCTCTTAGCTCATCTTTGAGTCTCAAAGTCTCATCCAATCAGCTTTGTTTGCCCCTGCCTCTCAGAGGTTCTTCAAGTCAAATCAGAAATTAAGGTTTATCAAATTAGGCAGGTGTTGCTGCATCAAGACTTGAATGTGCTTAAAATTCATCCTTGAAATATTATACAAGTGTGTGTGTGTGTGTGTGTGTGTGTGTGTGTGTGTGTGTGTGTTTATCACATTGGGCCCTTTTTTTAAATTTCTAATTTGGTGTCTTGGGTGTTTTCTTCTTGCTTTCCCATTCACAGGCACATTTCAAGTAGAAAAACTTTCTGGAAAAGTTAAAAATACACTGTTGCTCACATTGACCCATTAAAGTTTCCACCTAGAACAATTCTCAGACTTCTAATGCCTTTGATTGTTTCTGAACTATCTTCTAATACATCATGCTCTTTAGCTGGTGCTCTCAAAATGGTCTGATTTATGTAGAATTTTCATAAACAATTTAAGTATTTCATCCTTAAAGTTGATGACTAATTTAATGGTTCTTGTTGTGTTTTACTCTATTTCACAGTAGTCTCATGTTATGCTTATCTGGATTGGAAAATATTCTGCTGATACTTTGTTAAGGAAAAACCAGAGCCTGGCAGGAGTTGCAGCCATCAGAACACATTTTATTCAGGAACTATTGCAATAAGGAGGGGAAAACCTCAGTATAGAACTGACCTCAAATCTGAATTATAACATGAACAAGTGGGGATTTCCAGCCAAGAGACTGGTGGTGTCAGGGAATGGAAAATAACTGTAAGGGGTTATTTCTGGCTAAACAGGCTTAATAGGATTTTTGCTGAAGGCAGACCTAGGTGGCCACATATCACTTAGTGGGTGTTGGGGAAAGGGGGGGTTAATCAGATGAAGAAGTTGGTTAGAATCTAGCTAAACTGGCTTAGCAAATCTGTGCTAAATTTGGGCTTTGCAAAGATGGACAGGAAAGTCCAAACACCAAAGTTTGGTTGGCAAGACAGTTCATAGGAGCCTGACTAAAGCTGTCAAGGCAGAGTCTTTGTCAGAATACCCTTCCACTGCCAGGTCACCGAGAGTGGCCGAAATTAAATGCAAAAGGCTGCTGGGCCAGAATCTGCTCCCCACCCTTAGCTGTCCCCTCGCTGCTGCCTCCCTACCCACCATTCTCCAGGGCTAAGCTGCTGTGACGTTGAGTGCCTGCTCCGTGAGTTTTGGTTTATTGCCCATAGAGAACTGTGAGCTTCATGGTGGCAGGGGTCATGCTTTCTCATCTTTGTCTCACCTGAAATGCCAGAGTAGCTTCTCAGAAAACATTTCTTAATTTAAATGATTTTATTGCCCTGTAACTCGCTAAGATAATAAATCAGAGGTCCCTTTCAAGCATCAGTTTGCTTGGTTGACTGACAAGTGTCCCGCTAGCTCAATGGAGCAGTGTTTTAGCAGCTTTCTTAATCCCTTTGTTTCAATTCCCCCATCTGTAAGTGAGAAGCAAGACATTCCGACCATACATTTCCACCATCTACTGCACAGGGCTATTGTGAGTGTCAAATAAATTACTTTGGTCAAAGGATTTGGTAACATTGAAAATGCTCTGACCATTTTTTCTAAAGGAACACAAGCACCTAAAACATTTACACTCAAATTGAATCATTTACACAAAAGGGGTATAAGCTTGGGGAGGGTATGACCTCCTTCTGAAATCCTCATGACCAATTTCAAACATCCTATATAATAAAAGCCTAATATGCTAAGTGTCTAGTTGTCCAGTCAGCCGTTCAACTAATCAAACCGTAATATGCTAATGATATGCTAAAGCTGCTCAACTGCTCGCTATGACATGCACTGACCACCAGGGGGCAGATGCTCTGACCAGTAGGTTAGTTTGCTGCTGGGGTCTGGCTGATCGGGACTGAGCAAGACAGGCCGGACACACCCTGAAGCCCTCCCATGGTCCCTCCCCACCAGGGAGCAGATGCAGTGAGCCAAGCAGTAAGGAGCAGCAAGCAGGTGGGTGGTAAGGAACAAGGGGTCCCAGACTGCAAGAGGGTGCAGGCCAGGCTGAGGGACCACAACCCCCCCACCCCCCGCCGCCGCCCAGTGTACGAATTTCATGTACCGGGCCTCTAATGTAAATTATAAGACATAATATTTCAAAAAAGCCAACCAGTCAGGTCAGATATGTTGTGAACTGTTACCCCACATTTTTAAAAAGGATGATGCAATAGAAGATTTGCAAGCATATGAAACCCCTTTCTCTCCATGGCTTGGTTTTCATTTTTATTTTATTTTATTTCAATTCTGTCACATTTATTAGAAAGACTGCTCTGCATCATTTAGTCAGAGCTGTTTGACTTATTCTACACTAAATGTGAATTATTTATTTGTTCATCTAGTCATTTATTTTAATTTATCTTTATTGTTGAAAGTATTATAGATATCCCCTTTCCTTCCCTATTGACCCCCTCCACACCACACTCAGCGCCCCCCTCCCCCAGGCTTTCATTGCACTATTGTCTGTGTCCATGGGTTATGCATATATGCATACAAGTACTTTGATTGTTATCTTTCCATCCACTTCCACCTTCCCTCTGAGATTCGACAGTCTCTCCCATTCGTCTATGTCTCTGGATCTATTTCATCAGTTTATTCCATTTGGCTTTGAATTTACTCAAGATATCAGGCATCTTCTCATAGACCATGACACCGGTGTTCTGTACTGTATTATTTTACAAACTAGAGGCCCAATGCACAAAATTCATGCAAGAGTAGGCCTTCCTTCCCCCAGCTGCCAGCACCAGCTTCCCTCTGGCACCCAAGACCTGGGCTTCCCTCCCGCTGCCAACTCCCAGACCAGGCTTCCCTCACAGAGGGAGGCCCTGCCCACCTGCCACAGCCCGCCAGTTGCTGGCCTGGGCCTGCTTCTTTGGGGCGATCATGGGGTGATGGCTGGGCCCCGAACAATCACATCACACCCACCTTGGCTGGCCTGGTGCCAGTGGGTGTCATAGTGTGGTCCCGGATGGTCATCTGGATGGTCGTTCAGCTGTTCAGCCCTTTGGTCAATTTGCAAATTACACTTTTATTATACAGGATACCAGTTATGCTTAGATCTCCAGACCCAACAATCTATAAGAGCACCAGCTTTCAGAGTATTGATGCACCCCTAATTGATTTGCTATTTCTAAGAACATGTTCACCACTGTGCTTTTTCCACTTGGGGTTTGACTTCACTAGTATAGAGCAAAGATGTTTTAAACTAGTGTACCTGATTTCCCACAGGAAGCACGATTAAAGGGAAATCCTATGTTGTTGTATTCTACTGCTTAAAGCTGTTGCTGACCAATGAAATCATCAATGATTACATGATGATTTAATTTAAACAAAGCTATAATTTTATCTAAAAATTCACTTCTTTCAGATACTCTTCTCACCAGATACGTGGGTCTCAATAAAAACTTGGTCGTATTAATACCTATCATATTTATGATATGACCAGTAGTTCCCCAGGAATAGAGGTACATTTTTCATGGTCCTGAATATTATACGTGTTGATTTGTATATTTTGGTCCTTTCACTGCTTGCTACCATCTTTCTTTTAATTGTGCTACTTATACGAAATCAAAAGACCTTGTTCCTTTGAGGGGAAAAGATGGTCTGTTCCAGGTTAAGGTGAAATGCTGATTTCCCATTAAAGAGCAAATTCTACGTTTCAGAAGGTTGAAAGGCTGGTACTTACAGAATCCCAGCTGCTTAAATTTAGAGCACTGGAAATGATCCAATCCAGGAATAGTCTTTGGATTTAGGCCTATAACATTTTTATTTGATAGTGTATTGGAAAGGGGGGGAAAAACATTCATTTTAAGCACTTAACTTTTCACGTGTTATTCTTCTGTGATAGGCGAATGGGTGTTGATAGTAGCATTGTCTCAAAACCATCACTTCCCTTGAGTGATTTATTTTAATTGAATTTATGCCAGTTTAAAGGAGCTTCTGTTTGCAAATGTCTACACTGAAACCATCCTCTCCTGGTTCTCTAAATGTCAACTCGTCTTTTTTGTCTTCACCCCATTTTTGCAACCCTATTCGGGAGCCCCATCCTCCTTGAACTACGGCAGGGCTGTGGGCCTCTGAGTGTTAGTACTCATGGCTGCAGTATGGAACTTTTCTCTACCATTTCCCCCTTACTTACTGATTTCTAGTTCATCCAGCTCACATTGGCTCAGGATACAAGCTGCCGTCCATTTCCAAGTCCAGACTCCAAGTTGCCATTTGTGCAAATCCACTCACTTTATCAGTATTCCTCTAAATGTGCATCTAAATCACCTAGAATGGTGATGAAAATGCCTATTTCTGGGCCCCATCCCAGATCTAATGAATCAGGATCTGGGAGTGAGGCCTGGAGATTTGTATTCATAAACAACTCTCCCCCCACAGAGTCTGACAGTTGAGAACTGCTCTCTACGCAGCCAGCTTTCTCTAGTGATGGTAGTGTCATGACTCTGTTAAAGCTGCAGCCTATATGCACAGATGAGGCAGTGCTGGGTGCCATCCCACGGAAAGCTGACATCTTGGTGGCTTCACCCCATAGACAGGTGGGGAGAAGGCTCTCTTCTAGACAGTCTTTACAAGATTGAGCCCGGCAGAGGTTCCACCTTCTTCAATACATGTTCCCTAAGGTCACCCCTCACATGAAAATCCAGCCAGTCAACCAGGAAAAAGAGGGTGGAGGGTCACCTGGGCTATGCTTATGGGCCTGGCCTGGAGGTGGCTTCCATCACTTCTGCCCATATTCCTATGGCAAGGGCTTGAGACTCTACCTCGATGCCTGGGAAGTGCTGGGAAAGGCACACTCTGGGCAGCTGCTTCCCAGCAACTACGGTGGACCCCTGGCATCTCTGCCACTAAGTGCCACCAAGATAAAGAAACAGATTGCACAGTTCCACCACGTGCTGTGGAGCAGAGGCTATTTTTCAAGGACCCTCACTTCCAGCACTTCCTATCCAAGGAGGAAAGCCAGGATCCTCTCAAGGCTTATTTATAGAAATGTTTGAATCTTCAATTTTTCTTTGTCTTAACACTTCTGCCTGACTATCTTGAAACACAAGCAGATTTTATTGAGTTTTGGCAATGAGCTATATGAATACTATCTCTATATATAAAAGCCTAAGCGACTGTCCTACCGTTTGACCATCCAACCAGTAGTTATGATGCACAATGACCACCAGGGGGCAGACGCTCACTGCAGGAGCTGCCGAGCTGCAGTGACTTGGCAGCTGCAGTTTGCAAGTAATGTTCAGTGGGGCCTTGACTTAGGAGTGTCCAGACTAACGAGTTTTTCGAGATACGAGCCGTCTCTCCGCCGATTTTTTGCTTTGCATTGCGAGCTAAAATTTGGGTTATGAGCCAGCTTCAGATACCCCACCACTAGTTGGCGCAGCGAACGTCACAGTGAACGCCACAACATCAGCCTAGCATCACGTGTCTCACTCGTTCACTTTAAGATTTGACATACGAGTAATTTGAATTACGAGCTCTGTCACGGGATGAATTAAACTTGTAAGTCAAGGCCCACCGTTATCCAGAACCAGAGAGGAGGGAGCCTGATTCCGGAGTGCATAACCCGAGAACCGCCCTCTTGCAATCTGGGACCCCTCTGGGGATGTTGGAGAGCCGGTTTGGGCCCGATCCCCTCAGGCCGGCTGAGGGACCCCACTGATAACACATAAAACTTAGTGGATGAATCTTTCAATATGTTCCTGATATTGAAAAAAAGTTGTTTGGGTGTATATACTGTATATATGTATGTGTGTATGTGTGTGTATACATATATATATACATACACACACACACATATATATTTATATTTATTTATAATTGTGTATGTATATATATGTGTTGTGTATTATATGTGCGTGTGTGTATACAGGAGTGGGCAAAAGTAGATTTACAGTTGTGTGTGAAATAGTTTATTCTTGTATTATTCATCAATTATTGTTTTATTTATTTACATTACAACTATAAGTCTACTTTTGCTCACCCCTGTATATATACACACCAATCATATATATGTACATCACATATATATCTGCAATGGAGTTTTCAGGTGTCTGTGTGTTGACCCATGACTAATTCCAGTGGCAGATATATTTTTCATAATTGTAAAACATTGCTCTGTGTTTATTTTATTACTAAGGAGGCATACATAGGGTGTAACAGCCAAGAAAAACTAGGGACTCCATGGCCACGTCAACATAAAGTTGATTCATGCATGCTTTCATGTGCCTTTTGAGGCTTATGGTTCACCATTTTATTTTTTTTCAGATAAAACTGAAAGGAGGAAATCAGCAAAGTTTGAAAAACTGGCTTCTAGCTTAAACATTCCGTTACAATGAACAATTGTCACAGGCAGGTTATTTTAACTGGAACAGGACTACTCTGACACTGAACAATATGTTTAAAGCTCTCAACTTGAAATGAGTGATGAGTCATAATTTCCCCTACATACATTGATTTGTTGGTAGTTTTCTTTGAAATCTTTCAGAATCAAGTATGCATGCTTTTTGCTTTTATTTATTTATTCATTTGTTCAATTGTTTAACAAATATTCATTGAGCAACTACCAAGTGAAAGACTGCTATAAGCACTGAGGAGACAATAATGAACAATAACAAAGTAGAAAATGTAAAGCGTAGGGAGTAAGTAGAGTAAGGTTATGAAGAATAATAGTGCTATTATTATATAGAGGATGAGTGGGAAAGGCCTTCTGAGCTGTAGGCATTTGAGCAGAAACTCCAGGGAAGGGAAGGTGTGTGCCACGTGAATATTCATGAGAAGAGCACATCAGGCAGAGGTAAGGGCAAGTGCTGATGCTCTGATGGAAGAGTGTATCTTACATGAGAAATCTCTAACACAGGCACATATTTTTTAAAAATTCCCCCATATGATTTTTGAATAACTATTTCATCAAATGGCATCATCTTTCTTAGAAGAAAAGGATCAACTACATCCTTGCATTTGTCTGCTCTAGTGAAATAGTCCGTTAGGAACAGTGTTCAACTGAAAAGTAAGAGAAATATAAAAGACAGGAGCCTTGCTGGTACGGCTCCGTAGATTGAACATCTTCCCATGAACCGAGAGGTCCCAGGTTTGATTCCTGGTCACTTGCTTGAGTTGTGGACTTGATCCCCAGTAGGGGGCGTGTAGGAGGCAGCCGATTGATGTGTCTGTCTCGATGTTTCCAGCTCTCTCCCTCTTGCTTCCTATCTAAAAATCAATAAAAACTTATTTTTTTAAAAAAACAGGAGTTTAAACAAAATAGGGTAATTTTATTTTTTCATCACAATGAAGTCAGGAAGCAGATAGTGGAGGGCTGGTAGAGACACACTACTATATCATCAAGGTTCGGCTTTCTATCTTCTTGGTTTTTCCTTTCTTAGTGATGGCTTTCACCTTCAAGTTCACCTCATGGTCACAATATAGCCACTGCAATTCTAAGCATTACATCTGCATTGCTGTAGGAAAAAGGGAAAATGAGCAGCTTTTACTGAATCTTCTCTCCAGGTCCCTAGCCTTACTGCCAGCTTCTGAGAAACTTCACAAGTCTCACCTAACAGCTATTAACTTACCACTAGTCAGTTGGGTCATATGGACCCTTCATCTGCAAGGAAGGTTAGAAAATATGGTTTTGCTTGAATACATTGCAGTCCTCAACAAGATCAGGGATTTACAAGGATGGAGGGGAGAATCAATATCAGTAGACCACTAAAACCAAGAAACCATGGCTTCAGTTATAAGGGGAGGATATAGAACCTCCGTTCTGTAACCAAATATGAGCCTACAGTCCTATTATTCTCTCATTTATGTGTCCTCCCTAGGTTATATAATCCCTGCCTCAGTATGTGTATTCATCACTTACTCTTTATCTCTTTTCTTTCAGTCTCTGCACATATCTCTTTATTTGTAATCTACTCAGGTTGTTGTAATCCCCGAGGGAACCTATAAATAGCATCTTCTTTCCTGAACTGAGAAATAAAATAAAACAGTAGCAGATGGAAGTCTAATATCATTCTGGTTACTCATTGAGACCAAGTTGGAGGGTATAGTTTCAGGTTTATTAGCCAGTAGCTCACACTGAACCCCCAAATAACACAGGTTTTCTACCAATAATGCTGGACTCCTCCTACAGAAAAAACTCACTCCCAAGAGTCAAACATGCTTGATTATTTTTCACAAATTACAATCAGATAAGCCATTCCAGCGGCCCAGTAGCAGAGTATTCCACTCATTGTCACCTCCATCTGGAAAGAAGCCTGAGGTGGGGGAAGAAGTTCCCCCAACATTCATGGTCTCTGGTATACTGGTGGCCCCAGGGAATCACGCATCTCAGAATTCACCCCGTCTGTACCCTCCGTCCAGAATCTTCTCAAACTGAAAGGATGCATCAGCCCTAAGCCTAAGCCTTAACACAGTCACCTGCTGTTTCTATCACTCCCTTGAGACATGTAAGCGAGCTAACCTGCCAAAAAAGCTACATGCAAAAGCCACTTAGAGAAAGAGAAGTCCTCCTGTCCCAGGGTTCCAGCCTAGCCCAGCTCCCTGCTTACCTGCAGTCACATGAGTGACCGCCAGAATGAGCAGAGCTGCCTAGGCAAGCCTGCTTAGATGGCAAGATTGGAGCAAATAAAATCATGGTGGCTTCAAATGGCTAAGTTTTGGGGTGGTTTGTTACAGAACAATCAATAACTGAAGCAATTAAATACTGCTATTTCTTCTGCAGTATTTTTCATGCTATTTCCTTCTTATTTAGTCTCAGCTTCAGCATGCATTACTGAACTTGAAGTGTGGCAAGATTTCAATAAATATTAGCCATTATTACTGGTATGTACGTCCTTTGTAAATGGCAAGTGTAAGTGTAAATATTCAGAGTAATAACCATTTTTGAGCATTGTTTGCTGGTAGTTGCTTTTTCAAAACTCTAAAAGGATACCTAGTTTCTGAGCGATCTAAAATTGTCATTGTTATGGTTTTCTATCGGCTGCAGGCCTCCTCTATTTTTGGTAACACCAGGCTGGTCTTTGTTCCTCTTAGACGTTCTTGTGAGTGCCGTTCCTGCTTCACATTATGAACTTCCTTCTTGTCTACACCATGTTTTTCATATTCCCTTTCTCTTTCCTCCCATTCTCCTGTTCCCAATTGCCAGACTCTGGCCACTGAGCCCTAAGAGTAGGTATTCCTATAGCCTAATATTTCATAGACGTGTATTTATATGCAGTTGTCATAGGCATTTGATAGTTTGCCACCTAAACAGCATGGTAATACTTGAGCAAAGTGAGACCCAGTATTCTCCCCAATTTTGCATTTGCTAGTATTCAGAAGCCAGTTGAAAACTGACTGCCTGTCTTTATCGTTAAGCATGAGAACAACTTGCAAATGATCTTCATGAAGATCGTATCCTCTGAACTCCAGTACATATTGATATGATGGTGTGTCAAAGATATGATGTGTTTAGGATTTAAATTTTCAGAAAACCAGGTTACCAATTTTCTAGGTGGATTAGTCCTCAATTTATTCTGGGCTGTAAGAGAAACAGGAGGCTCAGTGCCTAAAGCCCACAGAACTTTTATGGGCCCATGAAAATGTTTTATGTCTTTTTCTTCCATTCAAAAGAACTGAGGCTGAAGGGGGAAAATTTTTTTAATGTGTAATATTAATATACTCATCTGTATGCCAATGCAGTAGTCAACCATAATTTTAAATAGTTTTTATGGAGTTAGATATATACAAAAGTAAAAGGGCCTAGAGTCTGTGAAAGTTATAATGTGGCCCAAGATTTATTAAGCTAATTGTCCTCCAAATTTGGAAGGCATTAGTCTTTCCTGTGTTTTTTTTTTTTTTTTTTAATGGATTCTCAGGCACAATAGCAGTGATTGTGTTAAGCAAGGTTACAATAAATCTCAGGAATCTGCATGCTTAATAAGCAATTTAGGTAATTCCACTACAGGCTGAATTAGAGACAAACTAAAGTGAAACCAGAAATAATGAAAGATTTTGCCTCTAAGGAGTAGAGTTGAAGGATGGGACAAATAAGGGCTGAGTATATTGCTTTTTGTGGTAAGTTTTCTGTCCTAATGATTTGTTCTCTCTAAACTGTTGGCTCCATGACCCCCAGCACACCTGTACTCCCTGGAAATTCTCCTACCTGTGTATAGCTGATGCTGCAGGGAGAAGCACGATTTAATGACAAGAAAACCACATACATTGTACACTGGCAAACAAGATATAGCAGGTTAACCTCGGAAATAGTTGAGATTTCCACGCAGTATACAAATTTAGCTGGGTCTGTGAATAAATGGAACCAGTGGGGTAGATGATTGAAATACTAAACAAAACAAAGATTCACATTTCAAAATGAGAAGGTAGAAAGGTTCCATCATGTTAATTTTGAATCACTTGAGATGATTCCGTTTCCCTGAGAGAAGAGTAAAATCAAGATGTTCAAGGCAAAGACAAAGTAAGAGATAGTTGGGTTAGAATGACTGATGTGCAAACTAGCTACATGTGACTCATGCACCCCTTGGATGAATCAAAAGTGCTGCAAGGGGGGACTGCTCTCCATATATAAGTATTTGGGATCTCCCTCTGAGCACTCCTTGGTGATAAGAGGTGTAAGAGTAGCATTATGTATCAGATGTTTGGGGGAGCTAAAATTTATTAAGTGCAGCCAGATTGCCCAGTAAAAGTTAGCTTCTGGCCAAGCTGATTATACACAGGCCAGTAAATGATTCTTTAATTAAGATGAATTGAATAGCTATCAAAGAATTTGTTCAGGAGGCAGGGCCTGAACAAAACTAGAAATCTTTCCCCATTATAAATAGTGGCATCTTCCCGAGGAGAGAACCATGGTGTGTTCCCAGCATGAACCGGAGTTATTGCTTAGTCCCTCCAAATCCCGGGAAACACAATTCAGTGTTTCATGATTGCAAAGTGTTTCATAACATTCACTATTTCATCCTCACAACAAGTGTATTGGGCAGCCTGGGGATGTGATTCCCATTTTACACAGGAGGAAACAATCAGAGAGAGATTAAGTAATTTACCCAAAGTTCCAGAATGAAAGAGGATAGACAAGTCCAATTTTGAGCTGTGAATTTCTAACACATCATTTAGCTCATCGCCTTGCTTGCTTAAAATCCCAAAATAAATGTGACTGGTCTGAACATTGAAAAAGATGTCATAATTAGTTAACTAAAGATGTCATGATGAACTTGAGTGCTATTTCTTGTCTGCCCCATCTCCTTGGACATGTTCTGTGAAATTTCTTCTCTCAAGGACAGTGTGGATTTAATTGGAAAGAATCATGTTCCCGTTTCCTATTTTGGCTACCACAGTACCCCCAGCCATATGCACAGTGGCCATCTGGAAAAATCCGCTCCTAACTTCGGGGAGGATTACATCAGTTTGCCCTGAAACTGTTTACCCACTGGCTCTGCTCTTCAGTTTTCAGAAGCAATGTGACTTCCGCTTGGGTTGACTTGCAATTGTGCCTAATAACCAAAACAAACAGAGGTACAGAAGCCTCCATGGAGAATCTGAACGCATATGTAGACAATACTCTCCTAGAGCTGCTTTGTTCCTTTTTTGTCAATTGTTTTTTTTATATATATAAAGAGTTGTTTAATTCTGCTTTTATTTAATGATTTCATGACTACAGGCTTGTGGGTTTTTTTTCCACCCTTTCTTTTTTTTTTCAGACTAAGAAGTACTCAAAGGTATAATCAGGTCCTTCCACGGTATTTAATTAGCCATAATTATAAGACATCTACACAAAGCACTGTGTTTTCAAAGTCTTTTCTTCTGTTACATTGCTAATGAATTAAGAAATTAATTGGCATTGTGAGTTACAATAGGAAGTGTCACTGAGAAAATTTTAACTGTCTTATAAAATTATCCTGTTTTGTAGATCATGTTCTGTCACTGTAGTGAATTCAATGTCATTCCCAATCACTAAAAGAAAAAAGAAAAAAGAAGGCAAAGTATAAAGAGGGAGAGCAGAGAAAGGAACAAAGAGTGTTCTTATGAATTCATATTCCAGTAAGATTATTTTAAATGATCAAATCTCCCAAGATATGCTATTTGATTTAAGAGAATTTTAAAATCTCCAAATCTCTTACAGATAGTGGAGTGTGAGGGCAGGGGATAGAAAGGAGTGTCAGGAAGAAGATGAACTTATTTTCAGACATAACTATCTGACTCTATTGCTTAATACTATATATAGAAATATTATACATTAATTCTAACAAGAACCACAAGGTCTCATAAAGGACAGTTTAATAAAGAATTTGGAAAATATTACCTCATGGAAATTTTTAGTCTTTTAGAAGGATATTTTCCATGGACATATGTAAATTTTATCCTTGCACTTTAAATAATATAAAATGATTTTACTTGGGCAAAACATAGAAATCAAATATAACAAATTTCTATTATTTACAAATAATCTAAAGGCTACAACAGTAAAGTTTAAAATATATTGATTATCCATTTACTTGAATATTATGCTAATAAAATATTTTTGAAGAATATGTAATGATAGCCCTAGCCAGTTTGGTCTGCAGACTGAAGGGTCCTGGGATTGATTCTGGTCAAGGGCACGTACCTCGGTTGCAGGCTCCCAGCCCTGGTTGGGAACATGTGAGAAACAACCAATCTATGAGTCTATCTCACATCAGTGTTTCTCTCTGTCTCTTCCTCTCTCTTCCACTCTCTCTAAAAATCAATGGAAAAAATATCTTTGGATGAGGATTTTTTAAAAAAGAAGACTATATAATGACATAGAGAAGGACTTATGATACAATGTTTTGTGGAAACAAAATATAACCTATTATCCAAATGTTTTTCCATAATGCATATCTAAGTGTGTAGAGAGAATGAAATGCATTAAAATATTAAGAAGTTATAACTGAGTAATTGAAATCCCTAGAAATTATCTCCTCTATTTTTTATAAAGTGTTCTACAAGAAAAAATGTGCTACTTTATGATTACAAAATATAAAATTGACTTTATAAAACAAGGTCAAGATCAATATGTATCTTTAAAAGCCGGAGCATGTTTTTAAATGTAGACTTCTGCCAATATTTATAAACTTGATCTGTGTATCTGAAGGCCTTAATGACTTTAGAGTCACACCACAGATATCTTAACATTGTTGAGGGAGCCTCTAAAAAATCCAAAAGAACAAATGCCATTAGCTACCCAACATAATCAAGTAGAGTTTAATTTGCATTTGAACTTCATTTGCAGTCCTTAATTCTAGGCTAAACAATGTGGAAATCCACTAATTATTGAACTAGATAGAACAATGATCATAGAAATAAAGATTAATAATCATCAGTAATCATTTTCTTATTTGATCTTCATGTTTGTTAACAGGAATCATGCTTTCTGATCCAAGATATGTGGAAATTTATTAGAACAAAATTAATGGAGTTGCCCATGTCTCCTGGAAAGTCAGAGATAGAACCAGGTCTTTGACCTCGTACCTTTGATTTCTAATCCTGGGCCAAAGTTCAGAGTTTGTGCCAATGTTCTGTGTTGGCACCCTAAAATAATCACTCTCTCTCCTATCCACTGATGTGAGTCTACCAATATATTTGCTCTTAAAGTTGTTGAGTTTGAAAGCACACATTTCTAGGGAACCACCTTGGCGGCAGTCTTGAGCCTGAAGTGGGCTCAAGTTTCCACTAGATGGCAGGTAGCCTGCTCTGGCCTGGTGAATGAATTGCAGAGAATTTGCAGCTATTTGTCACATTTGTAAGGTAACTTAAGCAATATCTTAACATATTAAAATGCTATTATTTGTTTAAAATGCTAATTAATGTAAGAGCTTCCGTTATTACTACCTTTTGAATAATATAGTTACTTATATCTTATTCCAAAATGATAGAAATGACCTCTGAATTCCCCAGTTTGGAAGCTAATGTTTCTCCCCTTTTCTTTCACCCCCACCTTTCCTTTCTACCATTGGTACTTTTACATGATCAAAGTTGGTCTATTTACAGTCTGTCAATCAAAGTTTGTTCATAAAATAATTCTAAATAATGAAACTAGAGAGTAACATTATAATTAACATTAGAGGCCCAGTGCACACAAAATCATGCACCAAGTAGCTCACTTCTGCTTGCCTCAGCTGGCCGCCCAGCCCATCGCCCCTTGTAGCTCGAACCCTGCCCCCCACTGCTCTTAGCCCACTGCTGCTGGTAGCTCTCTGCCTCTAGTAGCTCATGCCCCGTCCTGCCTGCAGCTGCTCCTTTGGTCATGACAGTGTTAAGGCATAACGGCCACGGGCCTTTTATTAATATAGATTTTTTTTTTTTTTACTAAACCAAGTATTTTACTACAATCACATTTCCCTTCCTATATAACTGGTGTATGTTTATTTTCATAGTGAAGTTATTTTCATGTGAAGTATCCTATTTCTGTTTTCTCATAAAATTCTTTGACTTTTCTTCTAATACTTCCATGGATTTTTTTTTAACTTGTAATTTTTAACTTCCATGTTATCTTTCAAGTTTTCTTTTTTTTTTCTTTTTAACTGAGGGATATATTTTTCTGAACCTTACTTGAGAATTTAATATGAATTTATTGTGGAAGTTCTAACCCATTCCCTGAAAAAGTACTATTTTCTCAATGATTTACCTTTCTTTCTTCTTTCCTTCCTTTTCTCCCTCCCTTCCTGGTCTTTCTCTCTCATTTTCCATGTACAGCATCTCACAGGATCCCTGCCTCCTTTCAAACCACTTGGTGGCAAGTTTTCCTTAGTTGTGCACAGGCTTGCCTTGGCCTCCTTACCTTCCTAGTCTCACTTCCCCGCTTTCCACTAGCATTTCTAGAGATTACCTCCCAAATAAACTACTTGCCTCTACATGAAGACAGTAAATTTTCTGAAGTGTGTTCAGTTTTTGACTGCCCATTCATATTAAATGTGAAGCAACTGAATCAATGGGGATAAGGCACTTATTTTGTTAGAAGATGCCCAGTTAACCAAATTTCGATATTTTACTCTTCAGCGCTAATATCACTATTATCTGTCAGTCTCTAGTTCCTAGAACACTGTCTCTTTACCCGCAAGTCAGTGGGGTAATTTTTCTCTTTCTTTAAAGAAAAATTGTACTACTTAAAAAGTAGTAAAATTGTTGGCTGTGGATGTTGAAGTTGCCTGGGAGGTAAATGTCCTAACTCCTGGATGTTGCTTATTTGATGCCGGGGAGGAGGGTGGTGAGGGGATACAAGTGATTTGAAGACAGCTTTGTTGTTATTCTCTTCCTCACTGTTTCCTCTACTTCACCTGGTGGACCTGAGGGCTGGACTCTTTGGGGTTCTGTAGGGCATAGTGACTCTGTTTGGCTATAACCCCTTATTGCATAATTTTGGCAATAGCTTTCTCTGCTCCACTTTATAGCTCATTTTTCCAAATCTTGACATTTCTCCTGATGATGGCTCCCCTCCGATTCTCTTCATGATTGTAGATTTATACATTTTTTAATTCAGTCACTTTATGATCAATTTAAGGCTGGCCTTTTGAAAGAAAGTAAACTAATGCTTGTGATCAGATGGCAATATTAAAAGAGAAATGAGCTGTTATCTTTTTTAAAATAAAGCTGTTAGCAAAATGCACTTTATGCTTTATGTAACTAAGAGCTATTAAAATGAGGTCCTATATGTAACTGGAGGATTATAAAATATGTACAGTTTTGGTGCAGAAGGTACCTGGCTCACTTCATAATGGGCCTTCTTAATTAAATCTCTATTATATGCCAAACTTCATTATAATTTTATTCTGTCTCTTTTCAAAATCAGAGAGCCATGTAATACTTATTCTGGAAATTTTTTAATCCTAATAACTCATTAATGGGAACCTGATATAAGCTGAATTGACTATCAGAAATTGTAATGATCAATTATATTTGTGCTTCTGGGTTCTCCGTGGCTCTGCTGAAAAATTTATAATCCACTGCCCTTACACTTAGGTATTATGAATTAAGTATTTAATCCATTCACATGTTATCTAATTCCTCTTTTTGGAGCTTCTTTCTGTTAGTTCTAGAAAGTCTCCTAAGAAAATCAACATTATTGCCAGTTTTACCTTCACATCCCATCCTTCAATTTTCTCCTCTATTTAAAAAGAAACATGCCCTGGCTGAGTGGCTCAGTTGGCTGGAGCATTGTCACTTACACAAAAAGGCTGTGGGTTCAATTCCTGGGCAAGGCACAGACCTAGATGGCAGGTTTGATTCCCGGCTGGGGCATATGTAGGAGGCAACAGATGGTTGCCTCACATCAATATCTGTCTCTCTCTCTCTCTCTCTCTCTCTCTCTCTCTCTCTCTCTCTTCCCTACCTAAAATCAATAAAAAGCATATCCTAAGGTGAGGTTTTAAAATAATAGTGATAAATAAATAAATGAATACATCAAGGCCTTATGTAATACATTAACTTACTCCCTTGGTTTTCCTTCCCCGGTTCTGGGAAGACTGCTTAATGCAATGAAAAACACCAAAAGAGAGGTTAATCTTAGTTGAGACTTGCTCAGATTCTTGTAAACACATCTTAATAGCTCCTCTAGTTGGCTGGAATCACATCTTTAACATTTAACAATGGACCCACTGAGTGTATTGTCTGGCGCATTCTCATTCCCTAACATAATTAATGAATGAATCCTAGAATAGCTCTACACCTTGCCCCATGTCCACATCCTAATTCCCAGAAACTATGAATATGTTACCTTACATGACAAACAGTAATGTACAAATGTAATCAAGGCCATCAATCTTGATATGGGTGAATATCCTGGCCTATTCAGGTGGACCCAATCTAAACACATCAGCCCTTAAAAGCAGAGAACCTCTCCCAGCTATGGTCACAGAGATGAAATCTTGCTGGCTTTAAAGGGAGGAAGGGACCATGAGCCAAAGGATTCAGGTGGCCTCTACAGGGTAGAAAAGGCAGAAAAGTGAATTCTCCCCTGGAGCCTCCAGAAAGAAACGCAGCCCTGCTGACACTTTGACTTCAGCCCAGTGTGACAGATGTGTAGCCCACAGAACTGTGACTTAATGCCTTTGTATTCTTATAAGCCTCTATCTCCCTAGTGATTTGTTATGCAGCAATAGAAAATAATATACCTTCGGCCTCTATACCTAAAATATCCTCACTTTTGTTTCTGCTTGTTAAAAATCTACCCATCCTCCAACAATGATCTGAAATTCCACTTTCACAGGAACCCTTTCATGTCCCCTCTCCCCAAATGAATGAATCTTTCCTTTTTGTAAAGGTTCACTGCCTATTTTGATGTGTGTGTGTGTGTGTGTGTGTGTCTTACCCTGCTTTTTGCATTGTAAATCTCTCCAGAGCAAGAGGTCAACAGCTTTATTGTAAGGTCCTTGAGGCTAAGAATTCTGCCTTGTCTTTCTATCCACCAGCACCAACACCTTAAATCTATAGGTAAATATTTGTTAAAGTGATCAGAAAATGAAAACTTAAAACCACACTGCCTTGAACTGAATTCTGTCCTTACTCAAATTCATATGTTAAATACCTAATCCCCAATGTGACTGTATTTGAAGATAAAGCCATTAGAAAATATTTAAGGTGAAATGTGGTCATAAGGGTAGGGCTTTAATCTGGTACAAAAAGAAGAAGGAGGACAAGGGAAGGAAGAGAAAGGAGAGATAGAGGTAGAAGGAGAGAGAGAGAGAGAGAGAGAGAGAGAGCATCTGTCTGCCAGAAGCTAGGAAGAGATCTTACCAGAAATCTAAGCAGCCAGCACTTTGATCTCAGACTTCCCAGCTCTTAAATTGTGAAAAATAAATTGCTGCTGTTTAAACCAGTCTATGGTATTTTGCCAAGGCGGCCCAAACAGAGTAATACACACACCTGAAAAAGAAATTACACTTCTCCATAAGAAAGATATAATCTCATGAAATCCTCATTATTTAAACTAAAAGTATACGGATGTTGAGTTGAATAAAATTATATATATAGTGCACTGGTCTTGCACGCAAGGGCTAATGAACGTAATCCTGGCCATTTGTGCTTCTCTTTCCCAGACGTTAGTTTTAAACTATCCCTCTCACACCATTGAGATCAAAGGGGCCACCCATTTCACTTGATGTCATTTGATTATAGTATGCTCTCATTTTATTATGTTTGTAATGTGTATAAGAGGAATTGATGTGTTTGTTTTTTCTTTCCTTTTTTCTTTTTACAACAAATCAGCTGGGAAGCAACTGTACTGCTCCCTGCCCAAGCAAAAATAGGTCAGCAGGTCTTTTCTTTGCTATGCTTACCCCCTGCCTTCCTGGCACCCCCTACTATTGTGATGTGATAAGAATAATCTATCTGCATTTGAAAATAGATCACTATTACTTTCTAAATATTCTTGTGTCAGCATGACAGGTGTCTGCTGGTGAATAATAGGGTTTGTGCTTCAAACCAAAGGCCAGTGCTATCAGGTCAAAAAATAAAAATTCAAGAGGAGATGTATTAAGTTCAACATCCAAGAAGTGCAAATCTAAGGGCTGTCAAATGGAGTAGTTTCCCCGTACAACAGTGATAGACCAGAAGGAGAATGTATAATGTGAATGTAACTGGAAACCGAATCATTTATGACTTTATGTAATAAGGTTGGCATGATGAATTATAGATAGAAGAAAAATGATCACATAAACTACAGTGTTTAAGTAAAACATCAGTGGTTTTCAAGACCTACTCCCTACAGAATGCTTATAGAATCCACTGTAGTAGTCATCCAACTATGAGTACTGTAGACAAAGGCAGCAGAACTCTATTGAAAAGGGAAGCCTGCATCTTAGTCATTAAGATCAATTAAATTAAAAAATATATATTGCACAGCTACAAACCAGGGAAGCTTTAGAACTGTCCTGGTACTGATGGTAACATTTTAGAAATGAATGTCATTGTGGTCAGACTAGAGATTCCTTTCAGGTCAAGGAGAACCAGCAGCAGCTCCCCAATCATTATGTAATCTGGACCTTTCACCTGACCTTCAAGCCTTACTTACTTCATCTTGAAATTCAATCAGTCTTCCCAATAAGGAACACCCAACAATATGCAAGCCGGGCTAATGTGTTTAAGAACTGACTATTACATGGTGCCTAAGATGCCAAAATAACAGTCTTGATAATGTTTCTGAAGATGACAAAATGTGATTCATCTTTCCAGTGGGTCAATATCAGAGGGGAAAAGGTCCTCATCACCTGATATTTCATCTGCAGTGTGAGAATTTCACATGAAAGCTCACATTGTGGCAGAGAAGA
The DNA here is from genome assembly GCF_000327345.1 of Myotis davidii. Taxonomy (NCBI): domain Eukaryota; kingdom Metazoa; phylum Chordata; class Mammalia; order Chiroptera; family Vespertilionidae; genus Myotis; species Myotis davidii. The sequence goes on along the minus strand of NW_006383015.1, from coordinate 2,922,291 downwards.
TTCTCACTATCGATGCTCCTCAGAAGTAGGACATGAGTGGAATGGAGTTCAATATGCTATCAGGACAGATCTGTCATTCATTCATTCATTTATTCATTCATCCACTCATTCACTCAAATATTCACTGTGTAATCTGGGAGGGCTACTCAATACCAAACAAAGGTTGCAAACAATGGTTCTGCTGAGTCACAAATCTCTTTTTCATAGAATAAAGGACCAAGTTTGAAAAAGGACTTACAGTTAAAGAACAGAACCCTCTACCCAACGCAATAGTATCGTCTTCAGCAAGAAGTCATCCAGTCTCTGGTGAAAACCTTCCAGAAGGCTCTGAAGACAAATTCTCCTATGTATGAAATCTGCCCCGAATATGCTTACTGGCAGCCACGGTGCTGTCTGCCTGTCACATGGCAAACTCGGCCCAGTCAGCAATTTGATGGCTGTCACTCTGCCAGAAGTGGTCCGCAGGATGATAGCAGGGGGTTTGTCGAGCAAATATCTTTGGCTCTGGGTTCTACTTATTGGTGAGAACTGATTGATGGTTCAGCCCATGTACACACACTCATGCTAATGGCTTCATCTTCACAGCTCTAAATGTAATGCCATGTTAATTTGGATAAACAGTTGTTAAGGTTCATATCAGAGGTTTATTTTTTTTTCTGTAGTAATTTGCTTAACATTTTAATTTTTCCCTGCCACGCCTTCCATATTTAATTGTTTAAAGATGTTCTCTGAGTTGATACCAGATATCGACAGAAAGCATCTGTATTGTGTCCAATACTGACAAGAGAAACAGAAAAAAACCTCAATTTCTGACCTGTAGGTACTATTTTTCTTCTTTCTTGGCACCATTTAATGTAATACAGTGAACTAATATATATATATATATAG
>NW_006383015.1:2914060-2921387 GCF_000327345.1 Myotis davidii | reverse complement strand
ACACTCACTATAAAGGGGTAGATGCTCAATGCAGGAGCTGCAGAGCTGTGGTGACTTGGCAGCTGCAGTTCTCAGGTGACACACCCAGAACCAGAGAGGAGGGAGCCCAATTCTGGGGGTGCATCACCTGAGAACCACCCTCTCACAATCCAGGACCCCTCAGGGGATGTTGGAGAGCTGGTTTTGGCCTGATCCCCTCAGGCCAGGCTGAGAGACCCCACTTGCCAGAGGGACCCCACACACTCCACGGACACCCTTCGAACCACAGCGCCACAGGTGCGGCAGGCTAGGGAGGAACGCGGGAGGTTGGCTCCAGGGCGTGTCTGGCCCATCTCACCCAGTTCCACCCTGCTGTTCATTTTGGTCTTTGTCTAGATAGGTAGATGAAAGTGAGATAGATAAATAGACCAATCAATCTATAAATATAATGGAAAGGTACTATTTTTATAACTAAATCCCACCCCCCATTTCAGAATATTCAGTAGCTATGAGGCTACATTTTGCCAAACAGATAGTGTTATAAGAGGAAATCATGTTTTTTCGCAATGCTGTGTTCTGCAGCAATAGGTTATTAAATGCCTGTAGCACTTGACCTATGAACCGTTTATTAGGTCAACAGCATATGATCTAGTGATGGGAAAAGGAGGACCAGATCCTGTCTATACATACACATGACTGACAACCAGCAGTCGCTTGTTGGAGATGTGTTACTCCAAAATTGGCATGATCACAGTTTCCACCTCATTTATGACCAGCATAAAAAAATTGCATAAAATATCACCCACAGCTGTAGTCAGAAGGAAGATTCAATTTGGGCTTTGTGTAGACTTGACTTGCTGCCAGGGCAATTACATACATCATCTGGGGCTGCGTTTAAAAGGATAAAATACAATTTTAATTCTTACAGCAAATTTACTTTCTTAAAGAGAGATAAAAACGTTAAAAGAGAGCATAAAGAGCATTCAGTCCCTCCCTGCCCCCACCCAGTCTACCTTTTGTTAATACAATGTTCCAGGGTTAGCAAAAGACGGAAAAGCCATACCATTAAGGGTTAAGTCTGAAGTTCTGGCTACCCTCAGAGCCAGAAGTTATCTTGGTGTGATTACATACTCCTTTTCATTATTTAGACAGCCGCCTGGGGAATATTATATGTGAACAACCTCAAACATCCCTGCTGGCTTCTTTGAGAAATCTCAAAGGCCAGAGTGATAGAGAACAGCATGGGCATGCTGCTGAGGAAAGACCACAGTTTTTATCTGAAACCCAAAAGCACAGTGTAGCACACAATTGTACAAGGAGATCTCTCCACCCCTACAGAGGGGAGGGCTGTCTGGCACCCTGTGTGCCACCCCTTCCCGGCTTCTGCATGCTCTAGAGCCTTAAAGGGCCAGCTGCTTCATTTCCCCATCAGGTGTGCAAATAAGTCACATGGCTAATCATGGACTGAATCAGAACCAGATCAATCTTCTCTTGAATTTAAACACAATATTCTTCCTACCTTTTTAGTCTACTTCGCTGTATGCTCCTTCGGAAAGTGCTTGGCACCTCAAGGAATGAGTGAGAATATCTACTTAGAGATATAGAAGAAAAAAAAGTGTGTGTGTTTTTTTTTTAATTTCTTATCTGATGGTGTGCTAGAGCTAATTTGTGTGTTCTTTTAAAAAAATATTTTATTTTATTGATTTTAGAGAGAGAGGAAAAGAGAAGGAGAGAGAGAAAAAAAATTGATGAGAAACATTCATCAGCTGCCTCCCACACACCCCCTACTGGGGATTGAGCCCACAACCAGGTCATGTGCCCTGATGGAGAATTGAACTGATGACCTCTTGGTTCCTGGATAGAAGCTCAACCACTGTACCACCCCGGCCAGGATGCACATCCTCATTTTTGAATTGTACACATTTTTATTGCACACCTAGTGTGTACACCAGACACTGATCTAGGCATTGGCAATACAGCAGAATACAAAATAGACAAAAATCCCAGCCCCTACAGAGTTCCTGGAGCTTACATGCCAGTGAAATCAAATAACCCATAGAGAAAATGACCATGTTCCGAACCCACAAACAACGCCTCTGAGCAGTAACAAAAGGGATTCCCTACTGTTTAAGTCAGAAAGAGCGCAATAGAGTTCCTCTGGAGACTCGAATGTTCTCATCTCTTCCTAACCCACATTTGGTGACTGCACATTGAATGCTTGAGATTAGTCACGGTAGGAGCGTTTATACCACAGACATGGGCACATGCTATAAATCAGGGTTTTCCGTCCCCCTGGAACTGGCTGTTAACACATCGAGCAGCATGTCACTGCACCACCCAGGAGTTAGCTCATCAGAGATCAGACATAATGTTGCTCTCTCCTACCAACACTCATCCCCTACCTCACCACCTGCACTTATCAACTCTTAGTCATTTGCAGCACAGTTTTAGAGGAGCTTCTGGGAGGCTACTGGAGAATCACCTGTTTCCGGGGGTCAGGCCTCTACCAGGACACCCGAAGTCAGGAGAGATGAGAACAGGAAGTTTTGTCACTGACTTACAGAAAGCTATTCTGCTGAAGTCTTTTATCAGAGCTGCAGGTTCCAAAGATTTATTTCTTTTCATCTTAAGAGTGCATTAGTATCTTTAGTTTATGTAGATTGTGTATAACTTATCATTAAGCAGAATTTTGCTGCAGGAGAAACAGGTTCTTGAAATTAAGAAAAGAAGCTGAGGAAGAAATTATGAAATTATTCCTTAATGTAGAATCATAAGAAATTATGATGTACATAAAATCAACGCAGCTGCAACCAAAAGGATATTTCTTGCCAACAATAGGCAAGGGAATATAGTTGCTCAGAACTTTGTAGGCAGGTAGACGTATGTTTGATCCCAGCTCTGACAACCGTGAGCTCTGGGACCTTAGACAAGTTAGCAATGTCTCTAAGCCTCACTTTCCTGATATATAAAATAGAAATGAAAGCAATACCTACTTCTTAGGGTTATCACAATGATTAAATGAGATGAAGTGCATTAAGCCCTATTCCCTTTTGCCTACCCAAGAATTTTGCTCTTGGAATGAACAACTTTATACTCAAAGGAATGTTAGCCATCAGCAAATTAAGACTATGTGGATGAAATCACTTTTAATTTATAAATTGCAAGACAAACATTAACCTTCACATGGGATAACTTACTTCTACAAAGCCCTTGAGTTACTCAGGGGAGTCTGTCACTTTATTTGCCACATACTCAGCAAAGAGGACCTTAGATCTTACTAGAAGGCCAATACTCCTCTCTAGCAGCCCATTAATCAGACTTACAGGAAAAAGACTTGACTGCAATGAGCTGCAGTGGGGATCCTGGCAAAAAGCAGGTTTGGGGATTGCCAGTGAAATTTCCGTTCTTTAGAAAAGCCTTAACATAAAAATCACGCCGATTTATTCATAATCCTTGTGATTAGGGAGGAAAGGGAAGAGAGGAAACACGGGGACATTTGCGTCCCTAGAATCAAAACCCTGTCCCCTGTCAGATCCTGTCCTTACATTTGGGGTCTTGTGCCAAGATCCTTTTGTGGTCCTGGATCTATAAAGATGAATAAGACATACTACTCTCTGCCCTAAGAAACGTGTTAGGAACTAGGGTATGCAGATCACTTAAGTAAATAAATCAGTCTTAACATAATATGCAAATATGGAAGAAAACATGTGGTGCTGTGAGCCCACAGCGCTCAGCCCGCAATGGAAACCATTATACCACAAGTGTGTCTTGATAGATAATAGCTTAGCCAGGAAAAGAAATCTGCAAAGAACATTCAAGATAGAAGAAACAACGCAAAACCATGAAGTGGCCACAGCGGCATGCTGGTGAAATCTCTCTCAAGCAGTAGGTCATCCTCGGAACACTCTATTCTCCAATTAGAAAGTGCTTTGTCTTCCTTCCCAAGGATGCCACATCATTTCCTCCCATTATCTGAAGAAATGGTCTCGTTTGCTCCCTCCTGCTCCTGAAGGTGCATGTCCTGGTGTGTGTGTGCCTGCAGCCAAACATATGCCCACAGGTGTGCTTGCTCCACAAGGACAGGGCATAGAAATGGAAACCAAGATATTTATGTGCAAAGACATACATTGAAATTACAGGTTTTTAAAATATCAAAAAGGGTTAATGACATTATAGCATATCCATAAAATAAAACTCTCTAGCATTTTAAAGCTGTTAAAAATATGGAGTTCTGAAATGTTAAGACTATTTCATGGCATGGGAAAATTCTGAAGATATATTTACATCTCTTTCTCATGTGTTTGTGTGCACACATAGTTAAGTATGCATGCTTGTATAGGTGGATGAATGGATCTGTATTTCTCAAAGTTTCTGCTTTGAGCATGGACATATATAAACATAAAAGGCATGGATATATATATATGTATGTATATATATGTAATATATATATATATATATATGTAAGTGATGTATATGCATATACCTACATACATATTCACCTTTTATGTTTACACTAGAGGCCCTGTGCACAAAATTCATGCACTCAGGGCAGGGGGTGATCCTCAGCCTGGCCTGTGCCCTCTCGCAGTCCTGGAGCTCTCAGAGGATGTCCAACTGACAGCTTAGGGGAGCAGGCCTAAGCCGGCAGTGGGACATCCTTAGCACTACCACAGAGGCAGGAGAGGCTCCCACTGCTGCACTCGCCAGCCATGAGCCCTGCTTCTGGCTGAGCGCCACTCCCCCTGAAGGAGCGCACTGACCACCAGGGGGCAGCTTCTGCTTGAGTGTCTGTCCCCTGGTGGTCAATGCACATCATAGCGACCCATAGTTCATCTGTTCGATCGATTTGCATATTAGCCTCTTTTTATATAGGATAAGCCATACACAAAGTAGAAACTTTGAGAAATACAAATAAATAAATTAATAAGTAAATGCTTAAATGAATATCATATATAATCCCAACAGCCAGAGATAACCATTATTAACATTTAGATATATTTTTCCAGGCCATTCTCCATACATACCTGTTTGGTTTTATATATGTTTTTTTTAATATATATATTTCATTGATTTCAGAGAAGAAGGGAGAAGGAGAGATAGAAACATCAGTGATAAGAGAGAATCATTGATCAGCTGTCTCCAGCATCCCCACACTGGGGATTGAGCCCACAACCCAGGCATGTGCCCTGACCAGGAATTGAACCATGACCTCCTGGTTCCTAGGTTGACACTCAGCCACTGAGCCATGCCGGCCAGGCCATAGCTACTTTTTAAAATCCTAAATTGCAGTACTGGGGTTTTGTATCATGCATTATGCGCATTCCATGTAGCATCTTGTCAAAATTCCTTCTTTATAATTAATTATTCTTTGTAAAATTTATTTTAACATCTATATTAATATTCCATCTTTTGAATGTAGTTCGGTTTACTTAGAAGTAATAATTTTTATCCTCTTGTTGTTATAAATGAGTCCTCAGTGAACTACCTTGACCATAATCATCATGCATGTATTCACTTTTCCTGAGACTAGCTATATGGAAGTGAAATTAATAGGTCAAAATGTAGATGATTTCTAACGCTTCTGAAATATATTTCCTAGATTGCCTTCAAGACAGGTTATCCCGGCTGATACTCTCCCCAATGATGTATGGTGGCCCTCGGAACTCCGGGTCTCCAGTGTGATTTTTTTTATCACTGTTGCCAATTTGATTCATGAAAAACAGTTTCTCCTCATGATGCTATAGTATGTAAAATAAAACAGAGTATATAAAACTGTACATGCAATATGACCGCAGCAATGAAGAAGTAAGCTTAGAAACACATGAATACAAGGAAATACATGAAAATGTTAAAATGTTTAGCACTTGGTGGTAGAATAATAGATTACAGCTATTTTTATATAATAATATTAATAACAATATATGTACTATTTATAACAATATATAACAATAACAATGTATGTACTATTTATTCAAAAGCAACCATGTTTTGGGAAGCATGCTAGATAATTTACAGGCAGTGTCTCATTTATTTTTAAAAAAATTTTTTTAAATATATTTTATTGATTTTCTTTTACAGAGAGAAAGTGAGAGGGATAGAGAGTTAGAAACATTGATGAGAAAGAAACATCGATTAGCTGCCTCCTGCACACTCCCTACTGGGGATGTGCCCGCAACCAAGGTACATGCCCTTGACCAGAATCGAACCTGGGACCCTTGAGTCTGCAGGCTGACGCTCTATCCATTGAGCCAAACCGGTCAGGGCCAGTGTCTCATTTAATCCTCAAAACCCTACAACACTCTCTTATGCTGTTTATGGAAGGGCTTGACTGTACCAAGAAAAGTAAGCAGAGGCCAGGCTAGGATTTGAACCCAACCTTCACTAATTCCACAGTTCCTGTGGGGTTTTTCTGTTTGTTTTTTTCTTCTTCCTCTTACTTTTTCATACCTTTAGATGCTGGTTTTTGGTTGTGTGTGTGTTTTTTGTTTGTTTGTTTGCTTTTTTGTGTGTGTTTTCTTTGTCAATAAGTGTTTGCTTAGTACAATTATGAAAAGTAATAAAAGGTACTTTTACAGTCTCTCTCAAATAAAAAGGTCCTTAACTATAACTCTTGTCAATAAAATTAAACCAGCTTCTCCTGAAAAGCTCACTCTCCAGTTCAAGAGGCTGTGAACACGAGTGACCCTGGGTTGACCACATGCAAGGCATTGTCAGTGTCCTTACTTCCTGGCACCCTGAGAAAAATCCAGTAGGTATTACCTGGGCTTTGACTTGTGGCGCATCACTGTCTGTGAGAAACAATGCCTCTGTGAGCAAGGGCTACCCTGGGATACAAAGTCAGAATCCTAACTATTGCCCTTCTTGCATTTATAGGACGATTGTACTTTTTTTATATTAATACTAGAGGCCCGGTGCATGAATTTGCTCATGGGTGGGGTCCCTTGGCCTGGCCGTCAATTGGGGCTGATCAGGGCCTTCTCTCCTAGTCCCGATCAGAGCCAATTGGGGCCAACCCCAGGGGAAGGGCCTGCAGGGAGATTGGCCGGCCATGGGAGCACACTGACAACCAAGGGGCAGCTCCTGCATTGAGTGTCTGCCCCCTGGTGGTCAGTGTTCATCATAGAGGGCAGTCATTAGGTCAACTGGTCGTAATGGTCACTTAGGCTTTATATATATACTAGAGGCCCGGTGCACAAAAATTTGTGCACTCGGGGGGAAAGGGGGTCCCTCAGCCCGGCCTGTGCCCTCTCGCAGTCTGGGACCCCTCGGGAGATAACGACCTGCTGGCTTAGGCCTGCTCCCAGGTGGCAGAGGGCAGGCCCAATCCCTAGGTGCAGCCCCTGGTCGG
>NW_006383015.1:2898504-2913137 GCF_000327345.1 Myotis davidii | reverse complement strand
TATGGATATATATATATTTTAAAGAAGATAGCAAACAGGAAGTAATGATGTAAATATGTCATTTATAAGTATATGTAATAGTAAATGACAAATTTTCTCTTTTTAAATTAAAGCCCATATAACAGCTAGATAATTTTTAGGATAGTGTTTAAACATGGTAGTGTTTAAATATAAAATGTATATCTTAAATATATGTTACTTATCACCCCCAACCACACTTAAACTATAACATCTTTGCCAAAACGTTATTCTAACATCTGTTAAAAACAGACTATTTTGAGTAAGTTTCTAAAAACAGACTATTTACTTATTAATGACTAAGTTTCTAAAAACAGACTATTTAATTATTAATGACTAGAGGCCCAGTGCACGAAATTCGTGCACTGATAGGGTCCCTAGCACCTGCCAGGTGCTGACCAGATACTCCCTCCCTTCCTCCAGTTGCCTGTCTCTGCCAACAACCAGGGTCTCCCTCCCTTCCCCTGCCCATCCCCACCCCCTGGTTGAACTCCCAGATGAACTCCTGGGTGAGGGGACAATTTGCATACTGTGCTTTTATTATATAGGATTATTGAGTTATGAAAATACATTTTGCACACAGATGAATACAATATCTATATTATAGAATTAAAAGCTACTTTTCAAACTGTTACATATCTGTTTTAGGTTTTATTAAATCTTGATATGTTAAATATTTATATTGAAAACACAATGCACAGAGCAATAAGAAAGAAATAAGGCGTATTTGTATGTAAGTAAAAAGTCCCAAAGCTAACTCTTTAATATTCAAAGAACATGTTAACTGTGTGTATATATAATATAATTCAAACACATCATTTGACATTGTATCAATACAGAAATAAGCAATAACCAACCAAACTTTGTTAGTAAACTTGCAGAAGAAAGAAACCAGATCAACACATTCTGTTGACTTTTGTCAGGAGACAGATAATTTTCATAATGATTCTATCATTTAATAGTGATCTCTGCTTCTAAAGCTGCAATGTCAATGTCCAGGCCCTATTCCCCTGGCCCCACGCCATCGCCTCGTTTCATTTGAACTCCAGGTGTCTGCTAATTGTGTGACCTCTGTGACAGCATGAATCAACGCACAGATGTCTCCAGGCATTTACATTCTGGAGGAAAGTGCAACTGAGTTGCCCATTTCTTGTTTTCCAAGAGCCAATAAAAGCCTGGGAATTTGATAAAGTTTTGCATTTCACCTAAGACGTTCAAAATATTTTCAGTGGTTTTGCAATATTTTGCTGGTTGTTCTTTGCATTTTTAATGAGGATTGTTCATTAGAGAAGTGTTTCAGACATCTAATTCCATTTTTTTTTAAATTGAGACCCTGAGAATTTTTTCAAAGGTGCAAAGGGAAATTATTTGAGATGTCAAAGAGGAATTAATATAAAATTATTACATCTTAAAAAGATTCAATTTTGCCAAACTGTCTGCTTTTACTAGTAATGGTTACCTCCTTGGTTTAGCTATACCTATGAAGGGAAACATGGTGGATGGAATGATTTAAGGTTAATTTTGGACAGTAAAATTAAGAAATTCATGTTTCATATGGCCAAAAGCTTATTTTAAAGAAATAATTTATGATTCATTTCAGGAGAACAAAAATAAAAGAAAATTTCAAGTACACAGAACCATTTTTTGTGTCCTATAGAGCAATTTTTTTAAAAGTAAATTTTCATAATATATACTTTGTCATCTAACAGCAATAAAACTCAATCATATTTGCCTCCTTTAGTCTTATCTGTATCTTGTCAACCTCTCAGTTTTCTGATTCTATCCATCCAAGTTATTCTCAGTTGTTAAATGTTGAGGGTCAAGCACATAATGTCACCTTAATGCTAAGAAGAACAATATTTTCATTTTCTAAACTTGACCAGGCCCGGTTCTCGTAATTCTTTTTCCAAGAGTTCTACCCTCTTTAACATTCTTAGATCTCAGCCAAGTTCTGAAAATTTTCTCTGTTAGTCTGAGTTGGAGGCTAGGTTTTCTCATGTACAAAAATGAAAGTTTTCAGCCAGAAGGACTCCCTGACCTGTTTTAGAAATAAAATGAAAATGAGCTTGATTCTGATTTTAACCAACCTTGTATTCATTTCACAAATACTGGGTAAACATTGCTATGTGTCAGGCACTGTGTTAGGCACCCAGGACAGCATGATGAGCAAGCAGCAAGGGGTCCTCACCCACCCCTAACTTACCCCCTCTTGAGGGGATCACTGGTATTGCATTACCTCCATCCCTTCCCCCAACCCACCGCCCCCTACTGTTTTCTCACTCATGCCCTAGTCCAATGACACGTGAACTCATTTTTTGGTTGATTTTTCTTTGTTAAATGGCATTTAAATATATAAAATAAATATCAAAAATATAAGTGTTTTACTATGGTTGCAAATATCAAAAAATTTCTATATGTGACACGGCACCAGAGTTAAGTTAGGGTTTTTCAAAATGCTGACACGCTGAGCTCAAAAGGTTTGCCATCACTGCCCTAGTCTCTTCAAGTGAAAGACTTCACTTTTCACAGCTTATTTAAAAGAATCATATCACTGGACCATTAAACTAAATATTTCATAGACAGTGATCATATACTCTTGGCTCAAACAAAAGATAGAAGAACACAAAAAGATTTCATTTTCATTTCTTTGCTGATGGCTTTAGAGCCAAGGGCATTTGGGCTGACTTTATTCTTTTTAGAAATGCCAAGTACCAGACAGGCCCACACCCTTAGAGAGTAGTTTGCCTTTACAAAACCCCAAAGGCAGAGCAGAGAGAGGGGTAGGCATTCTCACTTTTATTTTTTTTTTAATTTTAAATTAATAATGAACTCATTAGATTCTCATAAAATCTTTTTATACTAGCTAAAAAAAATTTTTTATCCTATCTGGTTGTTTTTCCTGCAGGGAAAATCCCTGTTGGGGATTCTTAACCTACCTACCACATGCCATTATTGTGATAACTAAATGAGTTAATATCTGTAAAGCACTTTGATTAATGTCCAACATATAAATGCCTAGTACATATTAGCTATTATTTTTATTTTCTATAGTCATATCAATATATTGTTGCTTAAGTATTACTTGATTATCTTTGAATATTTTATATATAGCCACAGGGAGGCGGTATTAATATCTTTGAAAGCAGGCAGTGGCTCTCTTTCTCAGAATATCTGAATGTAAATTGAAACATTTTTTTTGGGGGGGGGAGCAAGTCAGATATTTGGAAAATAGCTATTTCCTATTCAGAGAGTTGGATACATGTCTATTTTGCATTGTGCAGATAGAGAGAGCCACATCGACATTTAGGGACTTGGTTAAAGAGTGAAATGGAGATAGATCAATCCTCCTGCCAAGATCTCGCCATCTCCATGCAATATTTATTTGGCATTATTTTGTTTTTTTAGAGTAGAATAAAATAAATGACACAATTGGGAACTGAGGCAATTAATGACAAAACCACAGCCCACGGTAAGAAAGAAAAAAGTCATCATTCTTGGTATAAGGATAAGAAGCATAAAACTCATAGGGAACTCAAACCCAGATTAATCCTTCTTTGCCCTGACTCATCATAATAAGCCCAATTAGAAGGAATTAGGAAAATTATCCACTTCCTACTACTGGTCTTCCTTTTCCCGTTGCTTTCTTTACTCACTAAAACCCACTTCCCATACTAGCCAGCTTGCTCCCCTGATTATAACTCGCTAATGGCTCCTACTTGTGCTCAACATAGAACCCATAAGTCTTAAGTCTCCAGGCCCCCACCTGGCCTGCTGCTGCCTCTGATGCCTCATCTCACATCAATCTTCCCCAACTTAGTCATTTTTCTGACTTGAATCAAGCTCCTTCTTTTTGCCTCAGAGCCTTTGTACTTCCCGTTGCCTCTGCCTGAGTTGTTTATCCTTCAGATTATATCGAGCCTGATTCCACCTCTCCATCCAAGCTGGTAAGAGATGGTAAATGACATCTCTTTCAACAGAATTCCCTGATCAGTCCATCTAACGTAGCCCTCCCACCCATCCCCTCTCTGCATATAAGTCTATCATATTGCCAGTTTATTTTTCTTAAAATGCCAATATCTATCAACTAATAACTTAATATTAGCACCCTCGTTCTAGTTAGTTATCCCCATGGCACAAATGAAGTCTTCCATATCTGTGCTACTTTAGAGAGAAGTCACCCTGGTTTACTTATTGTTATTGAGCTATAAGTCACAGCCACTATGATAAACATTAGCTCTTTTTCATCATTCACAATAAATTGCAAGGTATATAACTCTTAACATTAATTTTAAAGAAATTTCTTGGCTAACATAGAGGAAACTGAAGCTCATAGTTCATTAACAAAATGTTTTACAGTTTTCAAAGAATGAAACTGTTGGCTCTGTTGGTTGATCCTGTAACAATTCTGGAAGGATCAAGAATTCATGAAGTCATATAATTTCATTATTGGAATAAACACAAAAGTCTTAGAACAAGCCATTCATCTACTATTTTAATTCCTTCCATGATGTGCCTACCAAAAGTTTATTCTCCATTAACAAGGAATTCCTAGCCTCTCATGATAACGCTTTCTTTTTTGAAGACTTCTGACTTTTAGAAATCCTTAAAAGATGATATGAGACAGGCCTCATAGTAACTTCTATCTATTGGTCCTATTTCAATATCTTAAATTCCAGTGGAATAATCCTAACCTCTCTTATACACAACTGTCTTCTGGTTTCTGATGACAATTGTAATACGTCAGTAACTTTCCTCTTCTCAGGAGTGATATATTTAGGTCTTTCAACTATTCTCAGATTATTTCAAATTTTTACCACAGAGCAATATTCCTAATTTATACCACTTTCTCTATAGACATCTTAGCAAGTGGAATCGAGAAATGAACCCTTTGCCAGAGCTAACCAGATCACTGTAGAATAAAGCAATCTGTCAAAACCTATGTTTATTAGGTCAAAAGTCAGAAACAAGAACAACAGGGCATAGAAGACCAGCTAGGAATGTAATGCCCAGTGAAGGGAAAAACAAAAGGAAAGAACCTATAGAACACTGGCCCTTCTTTCGCCCCCTAACCCCTCACCATTTTCAAATCATTTCGTCTCTTCATTTTTTGCAACTAAGTTTAAGATCACTATGATAGAGTCTCTCTCTCTCCCTAAATTTGTAGAGATAAAAAAAAAATGCTACTTAGCCTGAACTCCCTGACATTAGCAGTATGTGGTTATTTTGATTGACAAAATACCAATGTCTAAATCAAAATCACAATGAGGTATCACCTCATACCTGTTAGAATGGCTGTCATTAAAATAAAGAATTTAAGAGGCAAAAACAAACAGCACTTGTACCAAAGCCATTGCCAGGTCCAGGTTTTTGTTCCATTACAATTTTATATCTAAATGATAAAGCTTTTCTACAAATTGGGATTATAGAAAAAGTGCTGAGTCATTTGCATTATCCTATAGATTCAACAGAGGGGCAGCATCATAATGTTTGAGGAAGTAGACCAATATTGTGTGTGTGTGTGTGTGTGTGTGTGTGTGTGTGTGTGTTTAAATGTATACCTCAGGTTGATGAAATTATCAAATCGTTTTTGTGCATCTGTTAAAGTGATCCATGTTTAAGCTCTTATATTTGATAGCTTCATCTTTCATCTACCATCAGGGGAGGGACTGGCCATTCCAGGAGCCTCCAGCATAAAGTCATATAATTCAGTAGATTCAACAGCATCCTAGGTTTAGAAACACAAGCTTCTTCCAAATGGGTGGTTCTTTGGATCTCACAGCAACAGCCGAAAGAGCAGTAACCATGTCAAAATCATGAGAATTATAGTTGTTCAGAGCGTAACTTACCATGCAGAGAAAAAATAAAATTACTCTGTACTTAGGTCTCCATTTTCTTTGCAAAGTACTTTCAAAATGAATTTCTGCCAAGTGGGGCTCAAGCCAAACCTGCTCTCCTTCACAGCTCACCTTGCCTTAGTTAAAATGTAGTCATTGTGACAGCACCACCATGCCCGTGGCTCCATGCTGAGTGGGGAACAAAGACAACCAGCAATTATTCTGTGAGGAGCAAAAGTTCACACCAGAAGCGGAGGGGGTCAAGTTCAGCTGTGAGTGACAGCAGAGTCCTCATTTTCTAATATGAACTGTTGATCTCCATTTAGTCATTTGTTTACAGTACATATGAGATAACATCTCTCTCTGCTCCAATGTCATAGCAGCGGGGCCTTTAGTGTAAACACATTCTTATTCCTGATAAAGCTGAAAAGATAGGCCTGCCTGGCCACCCACTCCTGACGCCTGGACTCACAACTACCTATGGGAGTTAAGAGAGGAGCCACTTGGGAAAGCAGGGGATGGAGGCTTCAGGAAGTGAGAGGATCAAGTGAGAGATTAGTGATGGAAACCAATTTCAGCGAATGAGACGGAACTCATGCAAGTTCCAAAAATAAATCAATGTCATAAGCACCTGGTTCAATCTGTTTTCATCTCATAGCAAGTTAATGAGGTAGATGTACCTAAAATGTATGCACACACAAGTCCAATTCATCACGGAAACAACATTAGCATGGCAACCACCTAGAAAGGAGACCTACAAATCTCTAAGCCATTGCTTAAACTGCCACGTTAACTGGTGTTTTAGTTACTGGTATTGGTAATCATGTTAGGATGAGTAAGTAGCAATGGAAAATACAGTAACGTCTAGAATAGGGGTGATTTAATACTGACACCCACTCAGGAATGTTAATGTTTCCCAAACCTAGGGTATTTCCATTTTCATTCTTAAGTGAACTTTCCTGTCTTTTGGCATTGATCTTGTTACTTTCCCATAGACTTGGTAAGATTGAAAAGGAAAGTGGTTGCCCCCCAGGGACCTTCCAACCAGCACCCCCACAAACCTTGAATCATGTCAGGATCACAGAAAACATGAAAAATGTGTGCAGTGGAGGAGAATGGACAGTGTAGTAGCAGGCCTACCTACCAACATCTACACAGAGGACTTTCCATACACAAACACATTCTGAATGCCTGTGGACTGTGCGCCCGGACACAGTTTTCTGCTGAGGGTGTGAAGAAACACTGCCAAATAATTATTACTTGGAAGTAACCAATGCCTTTTAGATCAAGTTCTTTTTCCCTCCGTATGCCAGTCCTTCTTCCAAATGTAGAGCTGAACAGGTGATTTGTCCTGGCACACTGGAAAACTGTGAAAATAAAAGAAGCAATTTTGCATTTTCTCAGGATTGGAATATTAGGTCTATTCGGCAGGAAATCAACTTTCCCGAGAGTAAGGAGTTTCAGGAAAGGTGAATTTCTCAGTAGGCAGATGTTAAGTGAAGCCATTTCTTAAGTGAGTTCTTTGCAGAAGAGGTTGGCATCGCATTAAGGCAGAGTCGGAGCTGCAGGTGGCCACAGGACACTACAATTAAAGCATTTTCTCATGTGACTGACTATCCAGGGAGAGCCCACCCAAAAACATGACTGTCAATAGAGGCTACTGATGTCTTGCTTTTTTATTGAACCAGAACATGTTTGAAATTCCGGGGTTTCCAGTTCCCAGAGCTATCTTAGCTATCGGATTTTAAAGGATGAGTAGAAATGAAAATCATAGTAACATATACAAATGCAGTGCTGATGTATTTCCACTCACACACTAATTTTACATTTCTGCAATCTGCAGTCTCAACTTTCGTCCACATAGAGCTACCGCATAATACTTGGGATTTCTCTGTAGGCTCAGTAAGACGAGGAGAAGGAAAAGAAGTCTACTTCCTTGAGAATTTCCAGAAAGCAGGGTTTTAAACCTTTACATCAATAAATGCAAAGGCAGCCTTAGAGACAGAAAACTTAGACAAGAAAACTTTTATGATCAAACCCTCCTCTATGATATGACAGGATCGGCTTTGGATCACAGTGAGATAGAAGCCTACATGGCCCCTGGCCCTGGCACAGAGCAGGGAAGAGGCAAGGAGCTGTAAGGCAGATCAAGGGTAGTGATAATATTAGGAGCATCATCGTCTTTACCTTGGGTTCTTGATATAAAAAGTGGTCATAAAACCTGATTTCTTGCTTTGCTCCATGGATATTACTGAGATAAGAATGTGCTTTCTTGGATAAATGTACCATGAAAAAAATAATAACTCACATTATTGGAGCCGCACTAAGAAACAGCACATAAGCTCCATGAGTAGCCTTTTCTCTGACATGAAAGACCAGATTCCTTCCTTTCCTTCAACAGTTTAATATCCTTTTTATTACTGTCTTGAAATCTTTTCTAAGTTTATTTCCGCTCTGTACAAAAATTAGGAGATAAGGGGAAAGGCTAATATGGCTTCATTTTTAATTTTATAGTAATTTTTCAGGCTTTTTACAAAACGATCAAGTTTTTGTATATGTTGTTGTACATGTTGTTTTTTAAGTCACATAATTATGAACACACAAAAAAATCAACAATGTCAACTTTACCAAAATAGTTGGTGGTCCCAACTAACCTGGAATAGGAGATGGGGTGGGAAGCAATGGGCAGCGCTTATTTCACCTGGCAGTGCACAGACTGAAAACTGTCTCCCACCTGAGTCTTTGCCACCTGGGACTGACTAGGAAAATCCAGAGGCAACCTCATTACCCCATGGGCTAGATTGGACACACAGAGGCCAGCCTGGTGGCCTTGTGTTAGGGGCCAGGCCCAGCAGGCTGGCTGACTTTTGTCTTCATTTTCTGACCCTCCCTTCTCAATCTAAATACGTTCTGATACATCTCCCAACTTCCAAAGACATGGCTCCTTTTCTAGAATGAGGTCCAGGGAAGCCTACAACCTTTACAAATGAGCAGAAGCAAAGTCGGCCTCCATCCAGGTCTCTGATTCAAGGCCCTGCTCACAATTGCCTGAGAAATCAGTTAACCTTGCCACGCTCTAGTTTCTCTTGTAACCCAGAAAACACAGCAAAGTGCAAGTCTCCCTCAGGGGAGTCTTGTGAGCAGTAATCACACACACACACACACACACACACACACACACACACACATCTGTATGAAAGCACTTTAGCTTCATAAGGTGCTCTAGCAATATTTAAAGACAAAATCAGTGTAACTGAGTAAGCCCACAGCTATAGTGGGTCTGCTATCTGCACGATGCTGCTAATATTAAGCAGCACGACTATGACTTGGAGCTGGTCTTCCCAGGTCGCTACCCTCAGGCTTTGCTGCTGACTTGGGATTCTCTCTGCCTCAACATTCATCCGTAAAACAATTTAAAGCGATGCACTCCTCTGCAGGTCCAAGGAGGGGGTGAGGGGGCACAAGCCAAGGGATGTAATAAGCATAATTGAGAAAACAAATAACAAACCATCCCTCAAATACACAATTACTAATTCTATTCACATAAATGTCAGTTCAGTCCAAGAATAAAATCACAGGAAATTCTCTGATTTAAGGCATTTGCCTAGTAATAGTCACAGACATTTTTCTGGGTTTAGCCAGCCAAGTGGAGAATAGAAGGTTTTAGGGAACGCCTATAACTTTGCCCTGAATGATTCGTGGTGGCTCCTATAAATTAAACTGTTGGGGTTATCTATGGATTACGGCAGGCAGAGTTGAGCCATAAACTTTCCAAGTAACTGTGACTTCCTAAGCCCCTCTTCTAACAAATATTTCTAAACTGTTTTCCTTGACTCGTTGCCAATAAAATGGATGGAACGCTTTCAATTCTCTCTTTTTCTTTCTTGGTCGTAGCTTCAGAACTCTAGCCCTGCTCTGATTCCTGTCAGTGGCAGATACTGGTGTCTGGAATCAAGGTCCAGGCCCCAGACAAGTTTCACAGAGGGGACATGTGTAGGGCCAAATTGGACCCTCCGATTCACACCATGTGTCTCTGAGACCTGTGGTAAGTGTCCGAGGTGCTGATAACGCTGCAGCCAAGATGATGCAGCAGAGCCCACGCTGGCTGTGCTGCAAACCCGTGTTGCATCCTCACGCCAATGGTGCTGCAGTGCATACCGCTCAGGTCATCACACTCCCGGGCGCTATGCAGTTTAATTGCACGCGCTGCAATTAAAACATAGGAGTCACAAGAACTCACTGTCTTCGTCATGTTTCCGGATCATTGTCTAGTACTAGTATCTCTGCTATATCGACAAAGAATATTTAAAAACCGAAGTTGTAAAATGGAGCCTTAGGGACTGTTTTTAAGCACCTTCCACTTGAACAGAAAAAAATAACATTACCACCAATGAGGAAGCAATGGTGGGGGCACAGTTGCTGCACTTCATTTTACAATTCCAGGGAGCCACCATTTACTAGGTTCACATTCTGCACAGTACCCCTGGAGTTGTGTGATGAAGAATTCCTGCAAGATCCCAAATATTCCTCGGAAACGCTTCCTAAAGAAAATGTAACTAAAATGAGTTAGAATTGTCCTTCTAGAAGACATAGGATCCAGTCCTGCTTTGGGGGTCTGACTTTTCTCATTGTAAACAAGGTGACATGAAATCATCATCAGCTCTTAAACTCAGTAATTCTGAGTCAAGTCCAATTAATAAACATCGAGTGATTGGACCCATGCAAATGGTTCCCTCTTCCAAGCAGTACCTTGTACCTAGTGTCCGATTAGTGAAAACAGAACAAATCCCACATATTCCCTAGTTGTTTTAAAGGAGGCGCTTGGCAAGAAGTTAAATCCCTGGACTGCCCGACTAGTTTAGTTTCTTTCACAACTAATGAAAATACTGCTTTAAAATGAAAGACAAAATAGAATCATAAAGGAAAGGAAAGCTCCACTGAATCAATAGAGGCAGTATTTTAAAAATGAGTTTAGATTTGTTTTACCCAAGCTGAAAACATATTCTTTGAGCTAAATAATGAAGTTTGCTTTAAATCAAAGACAAACACCTTCTTTCTGGATGAAAAAGCATGGAGGGATTAGCCAATATATATCAAGAAGGAAAAGGGGGTTGGAGGTAGGTGGAGGTGGACAAAGGGGGGCATAGGGATGGAAAGAGACTGCTTGGGGCGATGGGCACGTGATACAGTGTGCAGGTAATATTTTATTGAGTTGTACACTTGAAATCTGTGTGGTTTTGCAAACCAATGTTCATCCCAATAAATTAAATTAGTAAAAATTGCAATAAAGTAAATACATCTGAGATAAACAAAGCAACATCCTTGATTTGGGGATATATATACAGTGGGGCCTTGACTTACGAGTTTAATTCGTTCTAAGACCGAGCTCATTAAGGAGCTCGTTAAGGAGCTCGTTAACTCAAATTACTCTATCAACTCAATGCAAAAAATCAGCCAAGAGACAGCTGGTATCTCAAAAAACTCGTTAGTTGAGACACTCGTAAGTCAAGGCTCCACTGTATTAATAAAAGAGTAATATGCTAATTAGACCAGGAGACCTTCTAGATGTCCTTCCAGACAAAGTTATGGTGGCAGTGCTGAGTCAGAGGCAGTTAGGGGCGATCAGGCTGGCAGGGAGGGGCAGTTGGGGGCGAGCTGGCCAGCAGGCAGAATGGTTAGGGATGATCAGACAGGCAGGCAAGTGAGTGGTGAGGAGCCAGCAGCCCCGGATTGCGAGAGGGATGTCCGACTACTGGTGTAGGCCTGATCCCACATGTATCGGGCCTACACCAGCAGTCGGACATCCCCCAAGGGGTCCCAGATTGGAGAGTGTGCAGGCTGGGCTGAGGGACACCCCCCTCCTCCCTTGTGCATGAATTTTATGCACAGGGACACTAGAAGATTAGATAGATAGATAGATAGATAGATAGATAGATAGATAGATAGAGATAGATAGGTAGATATTATATTCCTACAATATTTTCTCAAACTATCTTTTGCCTTTCACCAGCCAAATTTTTTATTGAGCTTTACATTCACCATCTGATTTAGAAATGTAGCAAATACCCTGAAGATACCTTTTTCTTCCTTTCTTTCTTTCTCTCTCTCTTCCTTTCTTTTTACATTTCCCACATCCCTCTCCCGTGGTCCAAGATTCTCACAACTAAGTGGTGAATCCCCTGTATCCACATTGGCCTCTTAAAATGTGAGCCAAGATTGGCTTCTTGATAGGAAACACCAGCTTTATTACACACAAACAGACTTAGCAAACACTTTAAAGACTATAATCCAAGTGATGCTGTGACTGCTTATAAACCGTGAGCTTTTGTTTTAGAAATATAAACAGACGGGTGATTCTTGAACTTGTGCAAGTTATACCAATTTGAAACATGTGGGCTTTGGCTGGCAGCCTAACCTAGGCTGGATACAACCACACAGCATCGAGCTCAACTGGAATTTTACAATAGAAGGTAACAAACTCATGATAGAAATTTAAATACAAATCACAAAAATGCAAACACCATATTCTGTACCTGGGGACATCTGAGACAGAAGAAAAGACATAGGGCTCTGATTTACAAAGTGAGTAACAAATGCTTTTTTTTCTAAAAGAAAATGAGCATACCTTGTCTCTGTCCCTTGGGCTTTCTATACAAGGCTAAGCTTGACACGAGGCCATTCTCCTGGGCATACCTATTCAAATATTTTCTATTGTCCTTCATTAGCACATGGAAGATTTGTTTCGCCTCACTTTATTCTCATCTATTCATTATCACACTGCACTGTAAATCCCATAAGGACCTATTCTCCTTCATTTTGGAATCCCAATGGCTATTGTATTGCAAGACACAGACACACAATGCTCAGTAAATATTTGTTGGATTACTAGATAAAATATGAAAGAGTTATTTTATTTCTTGCTCATAATAAAAGTAAAATACACACTTACTAAGTACCTGTCATAAGTTCTTCCTGGTATATAGCCGTAGTCGATTAATATGCTATGTAAATAATAGTGTAGTTTCAATTCAAGGTCAGCTCCTAGGATAAGACTAAAAGCTTAGATGGACTTGAACTCAGTTCTTCAACCAGCAGACCCTTCTGTATTCCCCATGATTCCACGAGGAATGAACTTCATGACGTTGGCTACTTCCTAGTGTTTGTGTATTTTTCAGCCTGATAAGAGATGGCCGCCCTGGCCAGTACCTACTTAATCCACTTTCACAAATGTGATACTTTAGTGACATCCAGTTGAAGATAAACACATAACATTGTTGGGTAAAAACAGAAAAAATAGAATTTAGGATTCATTCTTTATCCCTTTCATAGGGAAAAAAAATGCATATTTTTTTTCCTTCACCTTTCCTCCTAAAACAAAAATTATTAGCATTGTTCTTATTATTCTACAAAGACATTTTACCCTCCCTGCCTCTACAGAGTTTTCTAAGAATATATATCTGATATTTTCACTCAAAGATATCAGATAAAATATTCCCAAATGTCTTTAGCATAAAGTCCAGATTCATGATACGACTTTCCAAAGACTTGATGGTCTGGCCTCTGGGTATTGTGAAAGCCCCTGCCCCAGCCCTCTTCTCAACAGTACCCCTCCTCCTGCAATAAATCTGTAATACTGGACATTTCCAAGTACAATTCTTTTTTCTCCTTCTTTTCCTCTCTGTATGATAATGCCTTTCTCTCCTCACTCCACAAACTCATATCCTACACACACACACACAAACACACACACACACACACACACACACACACACACTCAATTTCCATGAGGCTAACTTCTATTGACCTTTTAAATTAGTTCAGGAATCATTCTTCCAAAAACACAAGTCCTCACCCATCATTCTCTCCCATAATCTGGTGGGTAGTCCTCTGAAATAAAACCCACACTACCTTCACTCTTTTCTCTGCTCATCCCTTCCCCAATAGTCTGTAAGTCGTGGAAGGCAGGGCCTGACACATAATGTCTTTGGATCCCTAGCACCCAGAATCATGATTATTATTATAGTCAAAACTCGATAAAAATCAATGAAATAAATAAACAAACAAATCCATGCCTTTTTTATTTGTTTATACTTCCTCCCAAAAGAGTCTGCAAGGATTTATTATTGAGCCTATTAAGCCAATGCATAAAACCAAACACAAGGGACAAGCAGATTGCTTCCAAATGGGTTGGCCTAGACTGTTTTTGGTGGCCTTGCTATGGACAAGATTTTGAACTGGACACTGAGTAAATATATATGTCACCATGAATGCTCATCCTCTCACTACCATCCCCTTCTTCGGGGCATGTGCATTCCTATCGGCATTTTTCACGAGAGTACTATAAGAGATGGGATGTTTTTGCTCAGACTGGATTGTCATGCATCCCAGTGTCTGCCTGGCTGTGAAAGACAAAATAAGAGACAGACTGAGCACTATTCATGGACAACTGCTGAATGGCTCTTCATGATCTATTAATTTGCTCTCATACTTGGGAGCTGTTATCGCTTGAGAGAATGATCACTTTGGTTAGATACACCCATAGGCAGCCTCCTACACTCTGTAGGTGAGTACAGTTGGCTTCTTGCATGAATAGAGGGACAGTGAGATGCTCAGCCTATTTTATGCAAGTTAAATGAATACTGCCATGTTACAAATGTCCCTGATTCACTCAATTCAACAAAAATACCTTTGTGGCTTTAAGTGCTGTGGGTGAGAACATATCCAAATAAAAATGCAAATAGATCCTTGGATTTTAATGTCAGTATAATTTTACTATAATTT
>NW_006383015.1:2885431-2898439 GCF_000327345.1 Myotis davidii | reverse complement strand
TATTCATGTAATAGTATACTGTCACTTAAAGAAAGGTGTCCTAACAGAATAGCTTCTCTACTTTCTCTGAAGTACATTTATAAAATATTTTACTTACTGCTCCTTTCATTTTGATATTTGGTGTGGTGGAGTGAGCACATACAGGGACACTTTTGTCAAAATCCTCAGTTCTCAGTTATCTGAGAGAGGAATTAGCTGTCTAGCCTATTTGCACAACTCACATTAAAATTTCCATTGGGGAAAAGCCCTCATAATTTCTAAACTGAGCACTTTTAAATTGCATCTATAGATCTTCTTTGCATCAATGGATATCTGGCTTCATACCTAGCGATGCTTGCTGCAATGCCTTCTTATAAAATTAAGCAACTGTACAATCAATTAAACATTTTCAAAGGCAGTGTGATGGTGCTCTCTTTGGATGCCATGCTGTGTCTGATTTGTTTGGAGACCACTGTGCTTGACAAAGAATGATAACAAACACTTGACAGCATTGCAAAGAAGATGTATATCAACTCAGAGGAGCCACAAAGCGTAAGCCACTCAGCATCCAGACTATGTATTCCCTAAACGTGTTCCGTTCCATCGCAGAAAAGTTTATAAGGTTATTTCGGTAGACCTTAATGAAATCTCATTCCTGTTTCCAAAATTGGCCACAGTGAAAATGCAATTGCAAAATAAGTGCCGGGATTAGTTCACTGTTAGTAAAGTTGTCACTGCTAGCTGAGGTCTTTGTGTGTCCCTTGTACTAATTAGGAAAAAAGATCAATGAGAATGAAGGGGACCTTTTAGTTCCATTACTGTCTGACTACTTATTATTCTGAATCATTAAACTGGGGTATACAATTTCAATATTTATCCACAAACTTTGCTAATGAATAACAAAGTTATGCTGACCTTGCTTAGTAGCTCATGTAGGCTGAGGGTTCTGCTGTGTATTCTGTACTCTTTTGATGTACTGGTGCTTTTTGATAGGCAATTTGTAATTAGATTAAATAAACTTATTACAGTTAACATTTTAACAAAGATACTCTTTCCTAAAACAGACTGTTTTATCTTCCTTTAAAATAAATTGTACAATTTGCCCTGTGGCTCAGTTGGTTGGGTGTTGTCCCATGCACCCAAAAGGTTGCCAGTTCAATTCCTGATCAGGGTAGATGCCTCGGTTGTGGGATTGATACCAAGTGAGGGGCATGAAGGAAGCTACCAATTGTTGTTTTACTCTCACATCGATGTTCCTCTGTCTCTCTCTCTCTCCCTTGCTCTTTCTCTAAAAAGTCAATAAAAATATTTTTAAAAGTAAAACATATTACAATTTTTAAGCATCACTGTATTGGAAAATAAAATGTATTACACAATTTAAGTAAACAGTTTAGATTGCACCTCTAGGTTTTTTAATTTTGCATGCGACTTATCTTTGTGTTTTGAATATATAAAATTCACAGAAAACTTAAAAATATCAGCTAAACTAGCTAAAGAAATGAGGTATAAAATTTTAAAATGATCACATTCATTCATCCTTCTCAAGAAAGCCTACTTGGAATTGAGTATACTTGGAAGTGTTGATGCCTGTTTGGTGAGAAACCCAGGTGATATAGTGGGTAATCTGATGTTTATTGAATAGAACCTAGATTTGCTAAAGATACCAAATAAGCCCTTTGAATTGGAAAACTTAATTGGGGAAAAAGTTAGAAAGAAGATAATAGATTATACCACCAAAAACAATATTGAACTTTCATGGGGATTCACTAGAATCTTTATGTGCATTATCTCTTAACTCTTCACAATTACCAGTAAGCAGAACAGCCCGTTTTACAACTGAGAACACTGAGGCTTTAAGAAGTGAGGTAACTCAGGCAAGGTCCTCAGGTAGAAAATTCTGGATCAAAATCCAGACCCAAGCCAGGTGGTTCCAGGCCCCCATGGGAACCCACAGTATCTAAAGACAAAATAATCTTTTCCCCCAAAAAAATGCCTTCTCCTTGTGTATGGTAGAGGTATATTAGAAAGTTGGTGTCTTTAACTCATGTGCAACCAACATCTGTGCTTGAATGGGAGACATTTATTTCCAGAGTTTGGTTTTCAATGCTAATGAACGTTAAATTCTCACCAAGATTTACATGAGAAGAATGCAGATCTCAAGTGAATTAGAGGAATCCCAGGGAAATTAATTTGCTTCCCGAGAACTACCGGGCAAATAGCAGACAGCTTTTCTTCTAAAATGCTTTGCATCTGTAAACAATACATTAAAGAACAGGGCCAGAGACTAGAGAAGGATTTTTTTTAATTCCAAGCTGCCTTTTTTTACTGATGCTTAAAGCACTTCCAGTTAATAAGGGACACATTTCTGATGGATTTTATGATGCTGTATGTAGCATACCCACAAAAGTCAAAATGGTCTCTCCTTAGCCAAACAGTGACTAGAATAGGACCAAAGCTTTATTTAGACAACACATGAAAATGAGTTAATTAAGCCCCCTCCAATGTCTTTCACTTTCTCTTTCCTCTAATGTCCCTAAATTTAGCATTTCCTTTCCCATAACAGGTGGCACTTTTTTTTTCTTGGAACACACTAGTTAGGTGATAATACTTGGAAAGGATAAAGTCACAAAAGACTGGTGCTTCAGCTACAAAATTCGAGGTGTTTTAATCACACAAATTTTTAAAATACTTGGCTCGAAGTGATGGGATACTCTATAAGATGATATCTGGGCTGGGGTGGAGAGTACCATGTCCTCTATTCTGCCATCACCTGTCAAGGTCATTTGGCTCCTTATATACAAGGTATCCCAAAAAGTGTATATATGCTTTGAAGGCAGCATTTATTAAAATGCATTTCATTTTCAAAACGTAATAGCATCTACAGCTACCAGCTGTTAAAATGTGTATACGTTTTTGAGGGACACCCTATAGTTTATTCTTCACCCCTTTCAATCCCTACATTTTGTTTTCAGTCTTGGTACCTACCCAATAGGAAAACCAGAAAACCAAACCTGTCCCTTCTCCTTGCTCATTTCTAAGAGGCAGTCATTTCCATACCAGGCAGAACCACCCAGACATATGTCCCTCTGCTCATCTGAAAGCTCCTCATCCCATCCCCATTAAAGCCGCCTGATTGCTCCATGCAGTCTTGATTCATTGATTTAGCATGCTCTCTGGCATGGAATCGGAGCTCAAACAACATTTATCAAAGAAATGTTTGAATAAACTTGCAATTTATAATGAAAGATGAGCTTGGGAAGAGTTTTCTGGGTGATGCATGGCTGAAAATGGCAGTGCGCACAGTGGTGAAGAACTTGAGACTTGGGGTAGGGCAGTCTTCATTTTGCATCCTGGCTCTGTCATATATTAGCAAGGCTGTAGAGCTAGTCACTCAATCCCACCAAACCTTGGGTTCCCCTTCTCTAAAATTTGGACAGTTTGCACGTACCAAGCCCAGCTCAGTGCCTGACACCAAGCAAATACACAATAATAGCACTTTCAATTTTTTATTATATTTTGGTGGTAGGCAGTTAATGCATTTATGATTTTCATGTGGAGATTTTAACATGTCATTGAATCTGGTATATTCTAGGTAAATTTTAGAATAGCATTAGAGTTCTGTCTCTTTCTTCTTCTTTTCTCCTCCTGAGTTAAAAATGTTAAATCTGACTAATAAACAGCCACCAGAAGGGGAGTTCAGCTGCTGAAAGGCTGCGGAGTTGTTTCATCTTGCTCAGATGGGAGAGGTCATTCATTATGGGACAGGGTTGACTCCCTGGGTAAATGTAAAGCCCCGCTGACAGTCTGCCTAGTGTTGATGGCTTTCCCTCAGGTGGCTCTCATGGGTGGGTTATTCACAGAGTCCTTTAGCTTGCTCTTGTGTGCAGTCTGGTAAAATTTGGGGGAAACAAGCTGTGACCACCAGAGACGATTTGCATCCGATCATTTATACACAACCCACCAAGCTTCCAGGCAGGTTGGAAAATCACATAAACACCTCCAAAACCGACCAGGATTGCAGTCCCTCCCAGGTGCCCAACGCCAGCAGCTGGTATGCCTGTCTGGGGATCAACCTTGCCAATTGCCTTTCCATCTTCCACGCTTGCCGCATCACTGAGCAATCATTGCTGCTGACAAGCCTTTGATGGTCCTAACACGGAGGTGGGAGCAAAGTTGAAGTGACTGAAAACTTCTCCATGCTACCTGGCTCCGAAGGACCCTGACATCGTTCAAAAACATGCAGTTAATGCAAGATGCAGCTGGCAGGGCCAGCGGGGTCCCAATTTTAGCTTGTGTCCACCACGCAGGTGATAGGGTGCCCTTAGCAAGCAAAAATCGCTTCAGGCACCAGTCAAAACAAGCTCCTGCATCTTATTATTCTCCTACTGTGCCTTTCCTATGCCCCTTCCAATCTTTCAACCTTCATATTCTCTCTGCCTTTCCAGTCCAGGAATAGATTTATCCCAGGAGTGATTACAGCTAATGGCTATACAATTTTCGTGCACTTTTATCTGAGACATATTTGTATAAACCTTCCCATTGCTGAAATGTGTGCACAATTTAGAAATGATGTGCCACCTTCAGGTTTTTTCACTCGGCAAACATTTATTGCACACCCACCCTGTGTTAGGTTGTCACTGGAGCACACGCATTGTAGCCTTTTCTTTGCAACTTTCTGATAGGTTCTCATTGTTACATCTAAACCATGCTCATAAGACGATGTGCACCTGAAAGAATGTGGTACTCACAGCAACCTGGTGACAGCAGCTCATTTATGTAAAGTTGACTCCCAAATTGGAATATCAAAGACCCCTCCCATTCAAATACTCGCCTCCACCTTTCCTCCAGAATTCTTTGAAAGCTTGAATAGGAAACAATTTCATTCAGATGTGTTCAAACATAACTTTCAACCTTGACAGACTTTCATTCATTTTTGAGGCCTCTCCATTCTCCAGAGAGTGTTCACTAAATAGGTTCGGTTTAACTATGTAAATCGTTATCGATCGTAACAGTAATTTCACGATGTGGTTCAATTTAAAGAGAAGTATAAAAAAGCTAATCCTGTTTTACAAGTTTAAAGATGTTCGTCAAGCTAACCTGATTGATATCTTCAGGGCCTTCCCTTCACATTTTATACACAGGGTTTTTTGAAGATGGTTATCAAATACAATAGTCAACAAAAAGTATCTGTCTTATCCAGAGCACTTTCCAGAAATGCAAACTTGCTACCAGAAAATTTACACATTAGTTATCCCCTAGCTGAATATGCTGACCAAAGAAAGCAAGGGGGAAAAACAAAACCGAGAAGGAAATAAATGGTTGGCAAGGTCTCTTAGTTTAATTGAATAAACAAGGGAATTCTGAATAGTGTCCTGAGGACCCTCCCCAAGCCAAACCAGTTTGGCTGATTCTAAAGTGCTAAGTGGTTCCTACAGGGCATTAAGAAGTCCTGGCTTTGGGCCAGATCTGCCAAATGGCTTCACTTTCACTGTGTTGCTGGGTAAGGGGAAAACCTAAAGTCTTATGGTGTGCCTAGAAGTGTGATTACTTGCCAATATTGTGACTATAGAAATGAGAAGTATACCATAGTGTTCTGCAAATTACAGGAATAATTTCTCATTTATGATTCTAGTTGGCAATCCTGCAACTCTATAATGATAAAAATACCAGTATGATATTGCTATCCCTGTCTGATGTAAGATGTAGAAAGATCACACAGCTGAAAAGACTTGGAACTGAACCTAGAACTCCTGGCTTCTGATTCCAAGTCTTTTGCTTTGTCCTTGTCAAGGGGGACAAGGGAGGGACTCCAGGCCTGAACAACCAAAGCCTAGAATTCCGAATAATCTGGGACATGCATCTGTGCAGGCAGAGAGTTGCTGATGCATTTTTTAGCTGGAGCCCAATGCCCTGAGAAGATCTGGTAGGCAAAGCCTTCCAGAAGATAGTAGTTGGCCACTAGGAAGTTGCCAGTCAGAGCTACTGACCCAACTATTCAACACAGCCCTCACTTCAGCCCTCTGCAGCTGGAAGTTCCTTAGGCTGGGTGGTCTTCCCGAAACTCCCCTTCTCGCTGGCTGTCTTTCCCAGGACATCCCAGCTAAGACTGGCACACCTGATACTGCACTCCATCCTCATGGTGGGATGAATAGTCTCCAGCCAAAAGTTAGTAACCAAAACAGGTGCTTGAATAATGGTGAATGGTGCATGGGATTTGGAATCAACCTTAGGCAAGTCCCTTAACTTCTCTGAGTTCCTTTTTTTTTTAAAATCTATAATCGGGGGCATTACTATCATTTCAAATTTGCTGAGATTACTAAAGGTAAATGGCTCAATCTCATATTGTGCTATGGATTGGGCACTATTCTATGCCTTATAGAAACCCTGTGAGGTGAGTACTACTGTTATTTTCTGACCAGAGGCCCGGTGCACAAAAACTTGTGCACTGGGGTTGGGGGGGAGGATCTCTCAGCCCGGTTTGTGCCCTCTCATGGTCTCAGACCCCTCTGGGGATGTCCACCTGTTGGCTTAGGCCCGCTCCCTGGGGGACCGGGCCTAAGCTGCAGTCAGACATCCTTAGTGCTGCAGATGGGAGAGGAGAGGCTTCTGTCACTGCTGCTGTGCTCGCCCGCAGTGAGCCTGGCTTCTGGCTGAGCAGGGGTGGGGGCTGGCTGGGTTTCCCTGAAGGGTGTCCCGAATCAGGGTGGAGGTCCTGCTGGGGTGCCTGGCCAGCCTGGGTGAAGGACTGAGGGCCATTTTCAGGCTGGTCAGACCCGCTTCAGGGTGGGGGTCCGCACTGGGGTGCCAGGCCAATCTGGGTGAGGGGCTGATGGCTGTTTGAAGGCTGGACAAGCCCCCCAGTGGGGAACCTCACCCCATGAGGGTGTGGACAGCCTGGGTGAGGGGCTGAGGACTGTTTTCAGGCTGGCCACAACCCCGGGTGACCAAAGCTCCCAGCCTTTTTATTTCTTTTCTTTTTTTCCTGGGATTTATTTATCTTCTACTAGAAGCCTGGTGCACAAAAATTTGTTCACTCAGGGGAAAGAGAGGGGGTCCCTCAGCTCGGCATGTGCCCTCTCGCAGTCTGGGACCCCTCGGGAGATAACGACCTGCTGGCTTAGGCCTGCTCCTGGGTGTCATAGGGCAGGCCCAATCCCTAGGTGCAGCCCCTGGTTGGGCTCAGAGCAGGGCCAATTGGGGAGTTGGGGCGCCGCCCCTGTCATGCACAGAGCAGGGCGGATCGGGAGGTTGTGATCCTACCCTTAGTCACGCTCAGGGTAGTGCGATTGGGGGGTTGGGGCCCCGCCCCCTGTCACACTCAAGGCAGGGTCGATGGGGAGGTTGCGGCGCCACCCCCGTCACCCACAGAGCAGGGCCAATCAGGGGGGTGGGGCGCTGCCCCCTGTCACGCACAGAGCAGGGCCGATCAGGGTGTGGGGGCGCCGCAGCCTGTCACACACAGAGCCACAGGGCAATCAGGGGGTTGGGGCATCTTCCCCTGTCAGGAACAGAGCAGGGCCGATAGGGAGGATGTGGCCCCGCCCCCTGTCACACACAGAGCCGCAGGGTGATCAGGGGGTTTGGGCACTGCCCCCTGTCACGCTGATCCCAGTGCTGGGAGGCATATTACCCTTTTACTATATAGGATAGAGGTCTGGTGCACAGGTGGGGGCCGGCTGGTTTGCCCTGAACGGTGTCCTGGATCAGGGTGGGGGTCCCCACTGGGGGGCCTGGCCAGCCTGGGTGAGGGGATGATGGCTGTTTGCAGCTGGTCACATACCCATCAGGGTGGGGGTCCCCAGTGGGGTGCCTGGCCAGTCTGGGTGAGGGGCTGAGGGCTTTTTTCAGGCTGCCGGGTGACTGAAGCTCCCAACCGCTCCTTTTTTTCTTTTTTTAAATTCTGGGCCAGCTTTAGCTTTGAGGCTTGGCTCCAGCTCTTAGGCCTCCGCTGCTGAAAGCAGGTTTCTGGCCTTTGTTTACCTTCTGTATTTGAAACAATGTTGCGATCCTGCTGGCTGAAGCCCGGTGACTAAAGCAGGTTTCTGGGGTTTTGTTTAGCTTCTATATTTGTAACATAGTTGCTTAGAGTTGCAGCTCAGAGGCCAGCAGCAGCAGGCAGGGAACATTGGAGTCCTCCATCACTGAAACAAGCAAGCTTCATGTTTGCTTTAAGCTGCCTGGCTGCCGGCTGCCATCTTGGCTGGCAGTTAATTTGAATATCGCCCTGATTAGCCAATGGGAAGGGTAGCGGCCGTACGCTACTTACCATGTTTCTCTTTTATTAGATAGGATATTTGAAACTTTGTAGCCTTGAGCAGAGCCCAGGTCCGGGCAGGTTTGGTGGGAAGCTTGGCTTCCTCCATCGCCAGGGACAACCCAAGCCTCTTGCTCACTCCAGTTCTGTGGCCACTGCCATCTTAGTTGGGTTAATTTGCATATTCGTTCCTGATTGGCTTGTGGGCGTGGCTTAAGCGTAGCAGGGGGACGGTTAATTTGCATGTTTCTCTTTTATTATATAGGATAGGTGAACTATAGCACAGAGGATTTAAGTAACTTGGCCATGGATACGTAGCTAATAAGTAACAAAAATGAGATTAATTTCATTTTTATTCCAACTTCATTATGCTATGCCACTTGCCAATTATTCTGAATTTTCCCAAACTCCATACCACTTAAATTACAAAGTCTTTTATGTTGGTGAATTTGGATAGCAGGGCCTAACATGTCCAATCTTCAGGAATTTACTGCAAAATTCATCTTCTAATAATTATAGGGTAACTGCTATGAGGAGGACATGATGCCTATAGGGCTTTGGTATTTTACTACTTTTTTTATCTTCTATTTTATGATTCCTCAAAGTCATTCTGGAAAGTTGAGTTATTTTTTCAGAAGTATTTGCAAAGATTAGTCAAATAGAAAAAAAATCTACTGGATGCTTTAGGAGTGCTGGCATGTGCTATACCTGGTTACACTTTCACTTTGAAAGCCGTTGTTATTAACTGCTCACCTTTATGTAATATCTCTGCCAACACCCTGACTAGCAGTTCTATCTGAACTGCTGTAGAAAATATAGAATGATCCATGCCTGCTGCCACTTGGATTAATGTCATAAATTATTTCTAACCAAGTATCACAGTAACACATGATCATTGTAGAGGGTGTGTTTTAAGCAAGTCATCATTTTGCTCAAAACACAAAAGGTATCAGTGACAGTAATACCAAGTCTAAAAAATATGTAGCATCCTACGTGAAACTAAATGTGTGTTTTTAATAGGATGTTTCTGAGATTTCAGAGCTGGCAGAAACCTAAGGAAAGGCATTTATGTCTCCCCTGAAAATAAATTTATCTGTGTTAATATTATAAAGTGTTTTATTGATTTCAATCACATATAAAATATGATTTAAAGAGACTTCCTTGGTGGGACTATCAGGAAAATCAAGAAGTTCCATAAACATTCTTGGTGACCATGTTCCAAGCATCTAACTACAAAGACAACTGTGACATCCCACTGGTCCTCACTACACGACTTGAGGAAATGCCTGATTTTCCTTACTCCCAAACCCTACAGGGGGAAAAGTCCATGAAATCATTTAGTTATTCAGCATCAACTGATTGAATGTTTCATGATGGATCTAACAAAAGTAACTGAAGGATGGTCACCAAAAATAATGTGTTCCCTTCCTGAAAGACATCATTATACCCACCCTCCTATCACTCCATCCCCATCCCTGCTCCTTATCTTCTGGATTTGATTTGCAACCCCGTACCACTGCATGGATGTTAGCATGCTTAGGTTGGAGTGGGGTGGTAACTTGTATAAACAAGGTGGGATCTCAGCATAAATCTAGGAAATTAATTGTCCCTAAAACAGTCTAGTGAGCCTAGCTTGATGGATTTCTGCTTCCTCCTCGTGCTGAATCTTTCATTTCCTCTTATGCCTGAGCCCATTTACTAAGCAGTGAGAAAGAATTGCTGGCATTTGGCACAAAGCTGCCAAGATGTACAAAACTTCAGTTTGATTTCCATATGTTCATTGTGTTAATTTTCCCTCCGCCAAATGCTCCCCAGATCTTGTTTGCTGTCTCTTTTCGCTTCTGCGCGATTCTCCGGAATTCTAATGTTTTCCTTCCTTGCTCAGTAATGCTCTAGTGGGGCGCATGCAGAAGCTCGGTTTTGCTCTAGCAATGGCCACAGTAGGAGCAATATTGCACTTCTATGTGACTGTTGTTCTCATTGCCAGTGGCTGTTAGTTTCATAAAAATGAAGTGTAATGTTCTCAGGCAGGCCAAGTAATTATTGCAAATATCAGATTTTTAACAACAGAAAATTGCAAGCATCATTCAGGAACCTTGTCATATGGTTTATATTGTAACGTCTGCATATTTGAAATCAATGTCATTCTTTGATCTCTGAAGTTCCACTTTTAATATACATCATTTTTAGCAAACGCTGGGAACATCGACTGTCACAAACCATATATAAGTGTCAGTAGCACTATCTTGGTCATGTGATTCTATGCCCAAACCAAGTCTCACAGGGGAATCCCAAGGAGGGCAATACCCTAATTTTAATACCAGAGGCAGACCGACCTTCAGCAGTGCTGTTGAATAACATTTACTAACTCCTGCACACTGTGCTGAGTGCCTTTGTGGTGATCAGAGTCGAGCTTGTAAATGGGCATGTGCGTAAACTCTATTCTATATCAGATTCCATAACAGAGACACGGAGCCCAGTACAGGAGGGCCCCAGGGGAGGATGGTCAGCTCTAACTGATGGCATTTTGATAATCAGAAGCTGAAGTTCCCCTTGAATGCCACCATGTATCCAGCAATGAGCAGAGGACTTGAGTAAATTCTAGGAAAACAAATAGAACACTTGGGGTTACATCCCAAACTTTTGAGTTTACACCCTCCTAAAATCCTTGAATCAACCCTAGAACTAAAGCAAGGATATGTAGAAGCCAGCGTAGAACAAAACAGGTAGCTATAGATGGATACAGCCTGCTGTGAGCTGGAAAACATTTTGCTTATACTATCTGTGGCAACATAAATTTTACCAAGGCTGAAAGCCTAAGATATATCCACAAACACTTTCACCAAGTGGTCTGTGATTGTTAACATCTGTGTTTCTAATGCTTATTAAAAATATGCCGAAACCGGTTTGGCTCAGTGGATAGAGCGTCGGCCTGCGGACTGAAGAGTCCCGGTTTCAATTCCGGTCAAGGGCATGTACCTTGGTTGCGGGCACATCCCCAGTAGGAGGTGTGCAGGAAGCAGCTGGTCAATGTTTCTCTCTCATCGATGTTTCTAACTATCTCTCTCCCTTCCTCTTTGTCAAAAATCAATAAAATGTATTAAAAAATAAATAAATAAATACCACAATTAATTGTTTAATGATATATACTGGCCTCAACATGAAAGTTACCTGGGTATAGGAGAGATTAATTGAGCAGCTCTCACTTAGCAAACATCACAGAGTAAAACTCAGCAAAATTCTATCTAGCTTTCTCCTCTAGTAACAGGACTCAATCATTAACGAGATTGAGTGCATTCAATGTCACAGGTACCAGAAAGTACAGAGATTTTATGGGAAGCAAATAAGTAAAAGCCCATTGTCTCAGTACCTGGGTTTCAGTGGAAAAGTCTTGCCAAGACCTCATTAGTTCTCAGCTTAGTATGACCATTCTCCCATGCTAATAGTTGGAAGCCAATCATTTTTCTAAAAACGTACATTGCATGGTATACCATAGGCACAGAGCAAAGCTTGTTAGTTAAGTCCATCAATACACCATTTTCTTTCTTCTGGATGCATGAAATTTTTTTTTATTTCTTCTTCCAGCTTTTTCCATTGATTTAGGTTTCACACTGAGCTGCACCAGTTAATGTAAATGTTGCTTTCTTCAAATGTCTTCCCAATTTGGAAGCAATGCCGATGTAATTCTAGGGTTGTCATTGAATCTAAAAAATCATATGACTCATGGATGTTTTCCTGTCATGGTCTCTTTGCCTGTAGTACCACTAGCAGAACAATGATTCACTCTTACTACTCAGAACTCTCATTAGTTCTGCTGAGCCATGTGACTCACTGTCTCCCCTGTGCTATGGGTGCTCCATCACTGCGTGACAACACAAGGTTTGCAATTTAAAAGCTTAAAATTTACACAGGTTTTTTAAACGTATGCCAATATTCTCTAGGATCTTAATGGGCATTTTTTAAAAACTGCATGTTGGCAGAGGTGATGTACTTTTGATTTCTGAAAAATGAACAGTACAAACCAGGACTTACAATTTATAAATACACTTTCATGTTTTCCCTGCAGGATATAAACACTCAAAAATGCTGCCTACAAATTCAAATATGAGCAGGGAATTCAACCAAATCGAATGGATGATGGTACTGCTCTGAGAACATTACAGAACTCTTGATTTTATTTTATTTAGTACATAAAGCAGTTAAGGGTAGACCACAAATCCTTCAGTCAAATCCAACCAAGTTGTTAGCATAATTTGTCAAGTGGCTACCATGATAACAAGTATTTTGATTTTTTGGTGTATAGGTTTGTTGGTCTTCTCTATTTGGA
Source organism: Myotis davidii (assembly GCF_000327345.1). NCBI lineage: Eukaryota > Metazoa > Chordata > Mammalia > Chiroptera > Vespertilionidae > Myotis > Myotis davidii. The sequence goes on along the minus strand of NW_006383015.1, from coordinate 2,885,879 downwards.
CCAAACCATTACCCCTCCAGAAATTCTTTTTAAGAACATTAATAACAGTAATCAATATGTAGTTTTAAATTCTTTTAAAATCCATTGGGAAATTCTGCTTATGTCTAAACTTACCCATTCTTATTTAGCATCATCTACAAGTTGACTCAAGTCTATAGCTTCTACAACAAATTAGCAAAAGCTTCCTGGCTTAACACAAATTGATTTGTGCAAACTTCTATAGGTCACAAGTCTGAAGTCCAGGTGTAGGTTGGGCTGCTGAACTCCATCTAGCTTCAGGGGAGAATCCATGTCCTTGTATTTTCTAGCTTCTAAAAGCCACTGGCATTGCTTGGTACATGACCCCTTTCTCTCATCCCTCCAACCTCTTGCTTTCTTCATCACATTTTCTCCTGCTTCCCTCTTATAAGGACTCATACATTGAACCCCCTAGATAATCCATGATAAT
>NW_006383015.1:2863059-2885391 GCF_000327345.1 Myotis davidii | reverse complement strand
CTTTCCCATAATCATATCTGCAAACTCTCTTTGAACATGTAAAGTTAACGTGTTTACAGGCTTCAGGAATTAGGGTGTGATGTTGTAGGGAGGCCACTATGCACTATACCACAGGTAGGCATACCAAAGGGGACCCAACAATAGCAGCTCCATTTATTTAGGACATTATTTCTCCTCTAAAGCAATGAAGAATCATGGATGGAAAAAAAAATGAGGAGAACATTGTTATGCTCATGCAAACAGACTTCATGAAAAAATTGGCCTAAACCATATATTTATGTTATAAAAATTGAGGAATTAAAGGGAATATTTCTAGGATCTTCCTTCTTGATTCTTAAGCATGCCATCCTTGATGCCTTACTATCACCCTATCTAGATGCCTCTGCTAAGGCCCAGAGACAAACACTGAGCTGAATCAAGGACTTGACCTCCTAGCATCTTTCTAATGCAGAGAAGGAACAAACCCAGATACTTTCAAAAGTGCCTAGGCCAGTGTTTGGAACCAACTTTTTGGCTTTAAAGATTTTGGCTTGGCAATCTGCATGTGAAATGCAAATGCAGCACAAATCCTCTTTATTGCTCAAACGCTCCAGAAAGTACAATCCCTAACGCTGTGCAGTGCCATTTGGAATGGAAATGAGCATCGTATGAAAACTTGGGTGTATCTAAAGGTCAGTGGAGTTTCAACCAGATGCTTTGCTTCCCCACTACAGTGTTGGCAATAGGAGTGGTTTATAAATTCCACCTTGGGGAAATGAGTGTAAATATTTTTAATAATATTTTCCATTTCAACCTTGGCTCTTGAAAGTTCAAAACACAGTCTCACATTCACTTTATGCTAATGTATTCAACCAGCATGTATTACCATAAGTAAAATATTTTAAATGTCTAAAATTGAACTCATCACTCCCCATCCTCCACATATCATCACCATCCTTCCCTCGGCCCTGAGCTTGCTTTTCTCTCTGTCCATCTCAGTGAATGGCACCACCTGTGTCACCTAATCCAGAAACCAGGCACAAGCTATGGGTTTCTTCTCCTGCCTCATCCCCTGCATCCAATGTTATTAAATCTTACCATGCATGAAATGAGGATGTTCCTGTCCAGACCCAAAGTTAGGCCTTCTTTCAGACTCTTGTCTCTCACATGGACCATCATAATGGCTTTGTAACTCATATCCTTGCCTCTCATCTTGCACACCTCTGTTGAATCTTCCACACTCTAGACAGAATAAGCCTTCAGAAACATTAACATCATGTCACTTCCCTACTTTAAACTTTTCAGTGGATTCTCATTTTAGGTCAAAACCCAAACATCTAATTTGGGTACAAAGGCCTTTCATAACCTTCTTCTAGTCCCCCCAACCCCATCTCTAGCATAATCTACCCCATTCCTGGAACCAGTGATTCAGCTACAAGACCTCCTCTTTTTGTCCAGCCCTGCAACAAAAATTAGCAAGGCAACTCATGCTATTAAATATTTTACAGTCTCTGAGGGATAAAACTATTAATATAGAGTGTTATAAGGGAGGAACAAAGTACTTTGAGGTTCAAAAGTTAAAGAAAGAACATTTGAGGGGAGATCAGTGTAGCATTAATAATATTCTTCAAGTATAAATTTTATGAATGGTTATAAAGAAAATAAAGGGCATTCAAGATAAGAAAGAACATCATTCTGATATCACTCCAATTTTACAAGTCTTCTTATTTGAATTTAAAGAACTGAGAAGCTGTAGATTTTATAATGAGGAAGCTATCTGCGTGGGCAATTTCATTGCCTAGAGCAGCCTAGACTCAAGTTGGATAGATGACCAGGAAGGGAAAAGAATAATGAATGTTTTAGACGGGTTATTTGTAAAACACATAAACAAAGAGACCGTCAGTGAGAAGGAATAGCTCTTTTTGGGACAAGCAACCACTGTTGCTGGCAGTGTAATATTTCTCATTTCTATTAATGACTATGATTGACCCCATTTCCTTCCAAGCTATCAGTTCTCATTGATTTTTATTGACTTTCCTTGTCAACCTAGACCCTCTGGTTCATTAATTCACCCTCTTTCTTTCCAACTCCCACTTGCGTAGTAAAACCCCAAACCTACATCAATCCCAGTGTCTGCCTCCTCCAATACCAGGCCTAGGTTGTTGGAGACATCTACACACCACTCAGCTGTATACCAAACAAAGTCCAGGGTTTTCTCCTGGTCAAGCTCTCAGCCCACCTACTCCAAGCTCAAGAGCTGGCTCTCTTTTACCACATGCACTTACCCCTTCTCATTCTCAGTAGCTCACTTTATTCCTTCACAACAAAATGGGATAGCATCATTTTAAACCCCTTCCTTGCCAACATCAAGAAACATTATCTTTATATCTTCCTTATCATAATATTGCAGGAGAATTTTCTTTCTTGTGAAAAGGTATATTCTGGTGCAGCAAATCTGGGTGGGGCCAACATTGCTCATTTCTAACAAGCTCCCTGGTGATGCCAAGACCCTGAGATCATGACCCTTGGGTTAGCAAGTCCTAGAACACATTCCCTGCACAAACACCCAGAATCTTCTCCAGATCTGCAATTTTTCCTTCATTATGGGTTCTTTCCTCTTAGCAAATAGGTACATTCATCTCCCTGATCTTACAACTTAAAATAATGGCCTCCGAAGTTCAAGGAATACATTCCAGGCCAGTAACTTCTCTTGTCACTTAGCCCTACTACATCTCATCTTCTCTTCACAAAAAGGTTTCTTTTTCCTTTTCTTTTTTATTTTTCTATTACAGTTTATATTCAATACAATTTTGTATTAGTTCCAGGTGTTCAGCATAGTGATTGCCCAATCCTCCGCTTTACAAAGTGCTCCCCCTGATATTTCCTATATGTACCTGGCACCACACATATTTATTACAATATTATTGACTCTATTTTCTATGCTGTACTTGACATTCCTGTGACTATTTTGCAGCTACTAATCTGTACTTCTCAATCCCTTCACCCTTTGCATCCAGTCCCACAACTTCCCTCCCTTCTAGCAACCACCAGTCTGTTCTCTGTATCTGTGAGTCTAAAACAAGGTTTCTTGAATATGTAGCTTACATAGTTTTTCCACCCATCATTTAAACCCACTGAAGTCAAGCCTCATCCCCACCATGACATGGAAGATGTTTTTTCTTTTTGCCTGCTGGATACTAAGGCCACAGGATATGTTCAACTTTTCTTTTATTCAACATCCCGCAGCATTTGACTCCTTACTGAAACCTTCCTTTCCAGTGACTTCTATAACTTCATTTTACTCCCACCTCAATATACACTTATTTACAACCCTTTCTCAGGTGTCCATTTCTCTACTCAGGCTTTAAATGGTAGTCCCTCAGGGTTCCATCAATAGTAACCTTCCAATTATTTATTTTTTTTTCTTTTCCTAGGAAGCCACTTTCATGGATTCAATCATCATCTGTACCCTGAAGACTTCTAAATCGATGCTTCCAGTGCAAATATCTCCCCTGAGATCTCAACTATTCTATCTAATCACTTTAAGCTTTCCACTGGCTATAAGCCAAAGACAGTTAAAATTCATTCTGGACTTTCCACCTGAACTTGACTATCCTATATGTCTCCTCTCCATTAAAGAAACCACCTACCACCCAGTACAAAAGCAAGGAATATGGACATCATTTTACTTCCTTCCTATTTCCATACCATTTACATTCACTTGCTTCAGCTCCATTCCCTTTCATATTACCCCAACCTGTCCCCATGTCCCCGTTCACACTGCCACTATTTCCATGTGGGCCTTCCCCATTTCCTTTCTAGAGAAATTACTATTCTTTGCCTCCCCTAGTCCGGGGGCCTTCCCACCCCACACAGCAGCAGTAGCGACCTGGTAAAGCACAAATATGATTATACCACTTCGTCACTTAAAAGTCCTTTAGTGTCCCCCCTGTGCTATAATAAACAGTAAAGTATATTATATTCAGATAGCATAACTTACAAGGTCTTCCAGACCCTAGTCACTGCCCTTCCTTCTCCTCCAGCTTCAGCTCCCTACATTCATCCTGGAACCCTTCGCTCCAGCTACGTAAAATTTCTTACATTTTCCCCAATGGGCCATAACCCCTTCTTTGCTCATGCTACTACCTTCCCACCTACCACTATCACCAAAATAGCTTCACTCCACAAGATCTACTCCGTCTTCATGTGTGTCAGTACCTTTCCTCTCTCCTGGTTTTGATGAGATCACCTCCTACATTCTCCTATAAAATCCTATTTCTAATTTTGCACCTCCCTCATTTCTGCTAAAGTATAAGCCCATTGAGAGCTGGGAATGTATCTTGTTTTCACTGTATTTCTAGAGATTTACACAGTCTCTGGTACATAAGAAGTCTTCAATAAATGCTTTTGAATGAATGTATAAATAAGTTATTCTTAATAATTGAAGTCTGCCAATTGTCAATACGGGAAGGCAGCAGATGCAGGAATATCCTTGACATAAGAATGGCAGTATTTGCACCTAAGATGAATTACCCTGATCTCTCTTCTCTGCACCCTGCCTACCTCTAGATGTTCCCTCTATTTCATGGAAAAATCACTTGCACAGGCAAGAATAAACTCAAGATTTCTAGGTTCCCCGGGGACCAGGCCCTGGTCTATAATTGTACTTTATTTACTTGCTTGTTAGTGCATGAAACTATTTTCCTATTTTCAGAGATCGCAATGTCATATGTTTACCATATAAAACTTCAGCCTGAATGACCATACGAAATGCATTCCCAGAAACAAAATAGCACTTCTGAGTGTCTCAGCCCATCAGTGATGCAGGAAGCTCCTTTGAAAGTTTAGGTTTGGAGGTTATTTATTCTGCAGCAATTCAAGTTTGGGCCAAAATGATTGTTTTCTGTCTTAAATTGCATTGCAGACCTCAAGGAAAAGAACATAAACTGTTGGCAAATGTATAGCCTTTAAACAAAATTGCCTTAACTTGAGGGGATTCCCTTAATATTGCTTGTTATCATTTTTTTCTCATTTTAAGAACTCTCCCATTTCATATGAATTCAGAACATGAAGGGACATATGCAGGATTTGCTTCAAGCTAAACACACACACACACACACATCCACACACATTACAACATCTTTTTAATGTAAATTCCTTATGTATCAGGTACACAGCCAAAGGACAGAATAGAAACTGGCATGAGAGAGCACAGTAATGTTATTCCTTTTCCATCAGCACTTAAATTCTGTCAAAAATACTAGCATACTAAGGCCAGCTGTTCATACCAGTAGGACATTCAGTAAATACAAAAATCATCTAGTGATTTTCATAATCAATGACTTTACTTCCCTTGTTCTCTAGTGTAACCCCTTGGTCTACAATTTCAACCACTCTCTTGCTATTTTATCCCTTTCCTTTGCTCCTATCACCCCATGTCTGCCAAAATCCCAAAGCTAATACTTGCAGAGTGTGTATTATATACTATCTTCAGAACTGTCCTGTGTATTAACTCCATTATAATCTTCGAAAAATCCAATAAGGTGGGTACACTTATTGTTCCCAGAATACATCTGAGGAAATGGAGACAGAGAGTAAGTGACTTGCCCAAGGTCACACTGCTATTCAGTGATGACTACAGGCAGTCCTCGGGTTACATTGGACTCGATGTACATCGTTTCGTGGTTACGTAACCATCCCCCATTTACAGTATTTATTAAAAAAAGTTTTGTCATTTCAACGTATGTACATATGTGCTTTATGTTTTTTATTATTTACCACAAGTAAAGGTCAGGAACTATCTTTCTTTTAAATTTCTTTTACTGTTTCACTTCATTACTGCTGTGTATGTGCTCCCTGTGAGTGACGTAGGTGCTTATGTAGGTGGGTTCCGACTTACGGCGAAAATCGCATTACATCCACTTACTTCAGTTCCGTTCCCTTTCATATTACCCCAGCCTGTCCCCACTTCCCCATTCCCACTGCCACTATTAATTTACACTAATAAACTAGTCACGCTGAAAGAACGGATCTCCGATGTAACCTGAGGACCTACTGTATCTGCCTGGACACTCAAAATACTACTGAGTCCCAAGGGAAAAGATCACATGTGCAATCAAATTGGTACCATCACCTACCCAGCTGGTGTGGCTCAGTGGTTAAGCATTGACCTATGAACCTGGAGGTCACAGTTCGATTCCCTGTCAGGGCACATGCCCAGGTTGCAGGCTTGATCCCCAGTGGGGTGAGGGGATGCAGGAGGCAGCCAATCAATGATTCTCTCTCATCATTGATGTCTCTATCCCTCTCTTCCTCTCTGAAATCAATAAAAATATATATATTTTAAAAATGGTGCCACCACAAACTATAGTCACCTTCTTTGTCTAAACCTTTACCCAGTTCAGCAATTTTATGCTTTTCAGTCGGCTATTATTTTTTCATTCCCCGAATAACTGCCTCAACTCCCCCTTTTTTTCGTTTTCTCCCTTCATTCTCAGTAGACTAGTGCTCCGTTCTCCGTCCCAGAGACAGTAGAAATTATCAGACAGAAACTCCTTCAGCTTCCTATTGTCTATTACAATGGAGGGAGTTTCCCATCTCCCAACATAGAACATAGATTTCCATGCTCTTTTGCTTTCTCTTATTCTATTCTCTTGATTATTCCTTCCCACCAACCTGGTTTTGCTTTCACTACTCCACAGAAATTGCCCCTGTGTCACCAATAAACTTGCCTCAGCCCATATCTCATATGCCATCTCAGCTGCATTGGACACTGCTGTGACTGCTCCAACCAAAAATGTTTGCTTTGCTTCTCCGCTAACATGCACCACTGTTTTTCTCCTTCCTCTTTGGAAACTTCCTTTTAGTCACCTTAGTTGGCTCCAACTCTGCTGTCTGCTGTCCTAGGCCCCCTTTCCTCTTGCACTACACCAACTGCTCCAGGAAAACCTCACCCACTCCCTGGCTTCAATCACCATTCATTTGCCAGGGACTCCCAGCTGTCTCAGACAATTCTCTTCCTCTATTCAGCTCTGCTTAGTCAGTGGTTCTCAATCTGTGGGTCGCGACCCTTTGGCGGTTGAAAGACCCTTTCACAGGGGTCGCCTAAGACCATCCTGCTTATCAGATATTTACATTACGATTCATAACAGTAGCAACATTACAGTTATGAAGTAGCAACGAAAATAATTTATGGTTAGGTCACAACTTGAGGGACTGTATTTAAAGGGCCAGAAGGTTGAGAACCACTGACTTGGATGATTCATGTGTGCATAAATGCAAAATTTTCAACATTAACCTCATTCTCTCTCCCCCAGATCCTGCTGCATTATCAGTGTCCTAGATACTGGCTCAAATCGGAAACTTGATGGGCATGGTTTTATTCCACACATTCCATCCACCACCAAATCACATTGATTATATCTCCTAAATAGTGCTCACATCCATTCACTTCTGTTTCCCTGGCCACCACCCTAGACTAGCCTACCATTATCCTTGCCTGGAATAATGCAAGAACTGATTAAATTGGTCAACTTTCTGCAACACAGGCCTCACCTCTGCTTCCTTATCATCTATAGTAAAGCCAGTGTAATCTATTTAAAAAGTAAAGCTGACGATGTCATGATTTCGATTGCTCTTTAAATGGAATCCCAAATATGGTATTTAAGAGCACTAAGCACTAGCTTCTACTGATGTCTACTTTTATTTTGATCCCACTTTCACCAGCTCCGCTGTATCTCAAGTGCTTCCCTATGCCCCGGTGTTGTATTGCACTCAGACACTGTTCACATATGGCTTCTTTGCCCCCTCCCTGTCATTGTCACCAAACACTTCCTCAAGGCATCCTTCTCTGACTTCGAATCTAGATTAAATGCTCTTAATATGTGTGCTTTATCTTATTTTTCATAAATTTTATCCCATTGTTATTTATATTCCATATCTACTTTTGCTATATCCACACAGGAAGGAAATATGACTGTCTGGTCAACATAATATTTCTAGACTAGAAATATTTCTAGACTAAACTTCTTATACAGTTTATGGACTATTTTTACTAATTTTGTCATCATTTCTGTGTCATAGTTATTAGCCACCTACAGGCATTGTTAGATGCCCATTAAAGAAAATGTCACTGTGTTACCTAATTTACCTGTGGCGTGTCTAATAATATAGAGTGGCATAAAAATAGGTTTACAGTTGTGAGTACACAAAACACAGACTCTATTCTTGTTTTACTATTTATTAATTATGATATTCTTTTTCATACAAACAACTGTAAACCTACTCTTGCCACTCAGTAGGCAGCTTTGGTCATATGTTCCAATAATAAAATGATCTGCCCATCCTCTTCTTTTCCAGTTGCAAAGCATTTTGTGTCTTTGAATAGAAAGAATAAAAATGGAAAGTTTTCTGTTTTATTTCTATGGTGAAATGTATTATGTGTGTGGGAGGGGTGATGGGAGTGATGCCTACTTTGTTGACAAGGATACCCCATGTCCCATGTCCCTCCCACCCCAGGGAGGATATCCATTGTATTCTAGTGTGTTCAATCAAGAATATTATTTTAAAGTAATGAAGTAGGTTGGTAATTTCTTTTTCATCAGTGACGTAAACAGTTTTCAAAGATGATACTAAATTATTTGTGAGAAGTAAAAAGTCCTTAACAAATTTTATTTTTCATGTGAAAGGTAGATAAAACTGAGTTTGTACAATCTTTTCCCACCTGATTCTATCCAAAATATAAATGTATACTATTTTCTTTCCAGTGACAAGCAACTTGTTTTTGGAAAGTAAGATCAGTAAAGCATCCAAAATGGTTCCAAATGCCGTGTCACACATGACACCTGAATTCTCAAAGCTGTCATGTGGGTAAAAATCACACTTATCAAAGAAACACAATAATGACAACTCAGAGGTCAATACTGAAACTTGTAAGTAATTGAACCATTTAACCACCATTTACTAGCTCAGAAATTCTCTTTGGGATTGACTTGTTGCTAAAAGCCTTGTTTTTGTAGCATGCTAAATTCACTGCTTTACTCGGCTATTTTCCTAGTTCCCAATGATATGGTTTTTATCCAAGTTGCCTTATCCAAAAGCAGGGATTCTCACATCTTAGCTGGCATCATAATAACCTAGACTGTATGCTAAAAGACAGTTTGCTGAACCCCTACCTGGCACTTCTAATTCAGTAGATGTCTGAAAGGGATGAAGAATTTGCATATCAGAGATGTTCTGAGTGATACTGATAATGAGATCAAAGGCCTACACTCTGAGAATCCCTATCCTAAAGATATGCCCTTTTCAACAACACTTAGTATTCCTTCCTACCAAATTACGTAAAACTTAGTCTCCTCTTGGTCATTCAGAATGCTTCTTTATTCTTTCGTAATTCCTCTAGGCCAGTACTGTCTGATAGAAGTATCATGTGAGCCATGATATTTTCTAAAATGAAATTTTCTAAGTTAGCTCCATTAAAAAAGTAAAAAGAAAAAGATGTAATTAAAATTTTTATTCCTCACCCAAGGATAAGTTTGATTATTATTATATTTTTTTTAGAAAGAGAGAGGAAGGGGCAGAGAGAGAGAACATCAATGTGAAAGAGAAACATTGATCAGTTGCCTCTCCTACATACCCCAGCCAGGAACAGAACGCACAACTTGGGTATGTGCCCTGACTGGGAATGGAACTCTCGACCTTTCAGTGCATAAGATGAAGCTCCAACCAACTGAGCCATCTGGACAGAACAAGAGATGGAATTAATCTTAAGAATATATTTTATTTTACCCAATGTATCCAAAATATTTTTGTACAACATGTAATTGATATAAAAAATACAATGAGCAATTTTGCATGCTTTGTTTATGTTCAGGGCACACTAAGCCTTTTCGGTTGGATGTTTTTTCACATTCACAGCACCCTCCTTTTGGTCTAACCACGTATCAGGTGCTCCATAGTCACAAATGGTTAGTGGCTACTGCAAGGGCCAGCACAGCCATAGACCTTTAGAGTCAAGGACACTGGAGAATTGATGGCTCTGTGTAGTCTGCCGCTGTCTGACATTCACTACATTTTCTCTGTTTAAAATATGCCTGACTGTCAGAAGCATTATCAATTTAATAACACATTTTAAGGACAAAAACAAAACTATTACATCATTAAGTGCACACATTGGTTTTGAAACACGTGCCAGTATCAGAACTTTCTCTATTTTATGCATAGAACCGAATATAAAATGTCACAATGCACTGTTTTTCTCTTGCCATTTTGTTCTACTCAAATCCTCCCCATCAAAAACCTTTTTTCTTCCAGCAAGATAATCCACAATAACAACAGAGTATTTGTGCTTCTTTATTTTTCCTTCATCCTCACATAATCTCATACAAACATACACACAGAAGTTTGTCTATATTTTTTATAAGAATAGGCCTATATTATACCTACACTTCTCTGCATAATGCCTTTCTTATTCAATAATAACTCACAAAAATCCCTTCAAGTCAGCTGGAGGTTGTAATTCATTCTTTTTTAATGGCTACAGTAGTCCATGTGGTGGGGCACCATAATTTATTCAATATTTCTGTTATTGGCAGGCATTCACACTTTATCCTGGATTTTCAAGCACTGAAAAAAATGCTGCAAAAAAAAACCTTTAGATAGATAGATATTTTGATACATAGATATATATCTCATCTACTCTCTTATTGAGCTTGCAATCTTTTTGTTAGCCTCTAACTTAGACATTCTCCCAGCATATCTGGGTCCTTTCTTTCCAACAAACCCAAGCAGTTATCATTAGTAGTCCAAAAAAACTGTTTTAAATCATTTTCCTAATGGATCCTTCCACAGTCAACTTGTTCAGACCAATGCATCTCCCTTCAACCCTCCCCAATGATGCTGGCTCTATTCACAGAAAAATCCACATAGAAATTATCTTACTGTTATATGCTTACTCACTTTGCAAAAAACAATATTAGTCAACATCAACAAGATTAACTTCTTCGCTGATGTTTTAAAATTAACAAAATAAAAAATAGAAATCCAAGGACCAGTACTCTATAACATACTCAAAGTAGCAGACTGTAACTCAGGTAATAACTATAATCAGGATGATAAATAGCAACAACTAACAGTTTTTAAAAATGTTTTTATTGATTTTAGAAAGGAAGGGAGAGGGAGACAAACATCAATGATGAGGAGCCTTGGGGATGAGCCCTGACTGGGAATCAAACTGTAACTGCCTGTTTCATAGGTCGATGCTCAACTACTGAGCTATGCTGGCCAGGCAGCCACAGCTAACAGTTATTGAATGTTGGTATGAGACAGGTGCTATTCTCATTGTTTTTCATTTGCTAATTCATTTACTCCTTCAAAACTTCCATAAGGTAGGTACTCTTGTTATTGTAATATTATTCCCACTTTGTGACTGGGGACATTGTGATCATACCTCCAGTAAATGGCAGGATCAGGATTGAAATGTGGATGTCAGAGTCCTAATCTCCTCACCCACAAGTAAATCAATTTAGCGACTCAATAAGTAGGTAAAAAATCACCTCAGTTCTTCTCTCTGAACCTCAGTGCCCTTAGTTATAAAATGGGTACAGTAATACCAGTTCCTCCAACCTTTAAGATGGCTAAGAAGAAATATGATCACAACTTGAAAACCACAGAAAGCTCTAACAAGGGAGGTTGTCTTGTTTCAGCTTGAAAATTTGGCTGAGACTATTTCCTCATTCATAGCAAACACTAAGCAGGTAAAGTGTCTTATGCAAGGGCAAACCAAGACCTTTCTGACCACACACACCCTTCTGAAGGTGAGGCTACGTGTAGATGGCCAGCTAGCACACAGCGGGAACCACGCCAGACTCTCACAGCCTGCTAGTCTGCCTGAAATTAGAAAAAGAGCAGCCAACCTTTCCCTCTATTGTGCAGCATGACCACGTCCTTCCTCTCTCTGCTCCAACCCTTGCATTACTTAATTGGAGAGCTAAGCTATAAATCTTACATACTTAAGGGCCAGGAAACTCTCTCGAGCCCTCACACTGAAATTTGTGTGGGAGTTCAGCAATATTGAATTTTCAAATAAAATGATTAACAGGAACCTTTAGGGCAGCCTCAGAGAAAACAATCCTTCCTGAGTCTTGCCACCTTCATCTGAGGACACTTTTTGTTCTCGGGTTTAATAAAATGGTTTGGAAGTAACACAGTGATAGTGATGAGTAACTAAAAGCAGAAAGAGAGAGAGTCTCTCCATTCTCCACTCGGGAGCTCCGTCCGCGATCAAACTCATGTCACTGCTCTCTGGCCAGGCCTAACAAGGCCAATGAAACATGTCCCTGGGAAGGTTTCAGCCACTTAGCTCCATTTGAACTGCAAGCCGCTCTAATTACTGGGTTTTTTTAGAAACATTTTCTCCAAGATTTTAATAGTGAGGAATCAGTGTGCCTGAGCAGAAAGCCGATTTGCATTTCCATAGCATAATAACGTCTATCAGACTTCATGAAGCAGAGAATTAAAATCAGTTAAAAGGAAGGACATAATCCAATCCGGTTCTACCCCAGACTGAGGCCTCCAAGCCTACTATTTGCTGAAACAGTGATTTAGGTGCGCTGCCAAACAAATATGGGATGTTTATGGTCTTGCACAATAGGAATCTGCCTCATTTATGCCGCAGAAAGATCATTTACAACCACTTTCTAAAAGACACCAAGCGTCAATAATAAATTTTTAGATCAAGGCCAGAAATTGGGATACTCAGGCAGACACTATTAGCATATGACGTTGTGGTCTGAAGGAGGGTTTTCAGGGATGCCATACCATTTCATAAGTTGAAAGCATGTGTACAGCGGCCGTGACCTGCCCAACTTCCCTAGCTTCTGGGAAGGAGGAGGCTTAGCGGGAAAGAGGATTTGGGTCATCAAGCAACAAGGACAGGGCATCTCCTACCGAGAGATCTCAGTGCCAGTCGGCCTGCCTGCCGAGATGATCACTAGATTCACGCTGTGTTTTCAGCCATATCTGCTTCCAGGGAGCAATTCTGCTTTGCAGTTATGGAGGAGAGGTTGACTAAAGCTGCTGGAGGGGCCCACTTCTCTGCCCCACATGGGAGTTTTATAGGCAGACCTACCCCTTTCCATTCACTATTTACCTATTCACCTCTTCGCCTTCTCTCTCTCTCTCTCTCTCTCTCTCTCTTTAAATATTCTGGCCTTTTCCTTCTAACCCATCCCACACCATCCCAGGTGCTATTACAATTAGGAGAAAATGAGAAGTAGCTTTTACAGAAAAACTGACTTCTGGAATGAAGCATAGAAAAGTGGCTGTGCATACCCACCTTAATCACTTACTAGCTGTGTGACATTGAGAAAGTCACTTGACATTTCTATGTCTCATTGACTCACCTATAAAACAAAGAAAATAGTAGCTCTTGTGAGAGGAAAAATGGTCACGCATGGAATTTCTTTAAAAGTACTCCAAAAAGTATTTTCACTGAATTCAAGGTTGTCAACTGGGTCTGGGTTTGACGTGAGCTTCCTGCAAAAGAAAGCTGGGGAAGCAGGAACAGAGAGATGTATGATTACAGCTGACTTTTGGAGAGATAACAATACAAATACAGAAAGAGTCTCCTCAAAGAAAGTAGTCAACCAGGGCACAGAATAGGAGGGTTAAAATGTGAGCTCTCCTACTGTTTAGTTCTCCACCCTTCATCAACTTCCTTAATCTCTCTGAGCGTTACTTCCCCATTTGTGCAATAGGATCCACGAAAAACGCCTTATTGCATGATGCTGAATGAGAAATTAAAAAAAAATATACGAACATATTCTGTAAACTATAAAGAAGTTTTCCACTCTGGGTCTAGGCATTCTACTACATTGTCTTGCTTATTTTCTTCATAACACGAAATGACTTGAAATGGCCCTATTTAATTGATTTTTGTCTGATTCACCCCACTAGAATGTCAGCTCCCTAAAGGCAGAAACTCCGTCTTATTAATAGCTGTATCATTCATGCTTAGAGTAGTCTTGTTCAGAATGAATAAATATTCAAGACAAGCATATTGGTAGTCAGCCCCAGAAAAAAAAAAATGAAGTAGATAAAGTTTGCCACATTGACCCCTCTTCTGATCCCTCTTAGTATTAGAAATGAACTGCCCCCTTCCTATGATTAAGGAATTATCTACATATAAAGAAAGCCCATCTCTTCCTAGAGAAGCTGCAAATGCTAGATATTCATACTCCACTCTCCCTTGCAGCTAAGGTGCAGGTATTTACTAGACGGACCCCAGGCTTATTACCTGTTGCAGACTTTAAATTTAAAACTAGTGATTTCAAGACCAATAGGACCACATAGTCTTCACTCTAGCAAGGCTTGTAAGAGGGGCATCTATGCACATGGTTCTAGCAACAGCATCCAAGACCCTGGGTTGGTGAAAATGATGGGGCAAGCTGCTATATCCGCACCCAACATATGTTTTCATTTGGTCACATCTGTGGCATTATTTTGGCCCTTGCTCTTGATTGTATTATGCCCCAAACTAAGTTCTTTTGGCTATTCTGGATAATCTCTAGATAGAATTCCCTCTATCTTATGCCTTTTTTCCAGGATTGGTTTTGTTGCTTGACTGGTAAAATCCTCCTCTTCCCCAAACTGCCCAGTAGAATCGCTTTCAAACTGCACATGATCCTGGTTCCCTAAGGGACTCCAAATAAGTTTTTCTTCTACAAATTATACCCTCTCCCCTCCAGCCCTTCTCATTCACTCAGATCAAATTATCCATTTCTTGGGCCTTATTTCCCCTAGGACCTTGCATTCTATAAGGCATAATCTGATCAATTAATTCAAGCCAATGTGTTAATTGATGACACTAATTTAATATTACCCCAGCACCTTAGCAGATACTTTTAATACCTTAAAGCAAATAAGAAAGTAATGTGTTTTTACAACTATCTAGGACTAAGACCTGTGAAGTCTCTTGTCTATGTCTGGAATCTCAAAGGACTTGTATCCACCAAGACAGGTCATGTCTAATCTGACCTTGGGTGCTATGTGGACTAGTCATATTATGAGTGACATTGGGCATTTCATGGAATCAATGCCTTTATTTTATTATTATACACACACACACACACACACACACACACACACACACCTTCTTAAAACACTTCAAGAGCTTCCAATGGCTTTTAGAATAAAGATAAAAAATTTTACCATAGCCAACCAGGCCCAGATCTTGAGCTCTAATCTAGTGATATAAATGTCTAACAACTAGCACTTAGGTCAGGGGAGGAGTGGTTAAAATCCTTTGTAGCACTCACTGACTTGGGTAGCATAAGTACTTCCACCATGGCCAATTTCAAGCTACCAAAATAATGTAAAAAAAGTTACAAGATTCCTAAATATTTAAAAAATAGTCTCTTGAAGACCAGTATGAGCTACCAGCTCCAGCACATACTGTTTTCCAAGCCTCTAGAACTGGCTTTCCTAGCCGCTTCTTATTGCACTCACCATTCTAACCCCATTGGCTTTTCAACTTCCTCATAGAGTCCACACACACACAATTTTTCCACTTACCTAGAGCTCAGATCAAGTTCTCTGTTACAGCTTCCTACAGCTCTCTGATCCTGTCTTTCAGAGCAATGATTTCATGTTATGTATTTGTTTCTTCTTGCAACTGATGTGATGTTTAACATCATAAGCAAGTATGGATCTATAGGATGATCAGAGTAGCTATACAGAACCTTTTTCATATAATTTCTATGCATCCTTTTATGAGGGAAATTTTAGGACTATCCAAAAAAAGACAATTTTAGTGGATGAATGAATCTGCTCAGTTCTTATAACCACAAATATCACAGTATCTCTTGTTTTCTCCTAGTTTCTTAGGTTATTGACACTGGAGAAGATTATTCCAAATGTGTTTTCTCTGATCACTAGATATTCTGTGTGGATGCCTTACAGGCTAAATTTGTGAGGTTGAGGTGGGAAGATAGGAAAAAGTAATGCTGATAAGACAGTGCTCCAGGCTCCCTTAGCTACCTTGCCAGAGAAGTTCTGGGTTTATATATTTAATAGATTGGTCTTCCTTATAAGATTATTTTGAATGATTATTATTGTTAAAAAAATGTTTGCAAACCAGTTTTAATTTTATAGGTATGGAAAATAAGTGCCCCAAGAAGTACAGGCTAATAGGGAAATTACTGATGTGCTTCCTGGAAATTTTTTTTTTCATGTATGAGAATTCCTATTCTGCTTTTCCCTCCTTCCCTTCTTGTTCCAAGTCCCAGTAAAAATTTTAGCTGCATTTCCCATTTTGTTGCTTTTTCAAAAATATGAATCCTTTTTGAGACTAAACCATATGGCCCTCCATTTGTATTTGGGTTACAGAGTGCTTGTCTAAAGTCACAGAGATAATTGGTGGTAGAAGCACAACTTGAACCAGGTCTCCCGAGTGACCATTTCCTTTCATTCTGCTTCTGAGTTGGTCTACTGTCAGCACCAGTGGGAACCGCTATCCAAAGGAAAGCCCACGTCCCATACTGCAGGCATCTTCTCCACAAGAACTACATTTTCATTGTTAGATTGTTTTCTAGAGACAAAAATATAAATCTAAAATCTGATAAAGTTCAATAGAAAAGTGACCCACATCTTTCTAGCCATCAAATTTCTTACCTCAGAATGCATCTTCAAAACTAGGACCAACTGGACTTCCAAGTTCTGAATAGAAACTCAGGAGCTGGGTAAAGAATCCAGCAATGCACTCTATGGCATCTTTTAAGTCAAGGAAATTTGAACTCATATTCCATTGATGGCACTTACTAGGTATGTGATTTCACACAAGTCGTTTTCTATCTCGGAGGCTCAGAGTTCTGAGGAGGAGAATGTGCACCTTATATGGTTTATTGGAAAGATTAAATAAGACAAACTCCTGGCATGAAGTGCTCAAGTGATGATCGCTCTGTGTTCCCATTAATTAATAAATGTTTTTATACCTATATTTCTAGCGCAAGGCCGGATATACAGGGTATGCCCCAAAAGTGTATATATACTTTAACAGCTGATGGCTCAATTTTGAAAATGAAATGTAGTTTAATAAACACTGCCTTTATAATTATTCAAAGTGTATTTATACATTTTGGGGACATCCTATATTAATAAATAGATGATAGATAGATAGATAGTGTGTATATGTGTATGTGAGTGTGTAAAGCCTGATCTATAAGTACAGAAAATAATTTTGCTTCCAATATATAGCTAGTTTGTTCATCATATTTTATTCAGTTAAGCAAACATATACAGAGTTTTTAATATTTGCTGGACATAGTATTAGGCCTGGACCATAAGAAAGGGTAGATATTCAGTTCCTGTTTTCAAGGAGCTAATGATTTAAATCTTACCTGACAGATGAAATGTCCTATGTTCTTAGGGATCTCTAAGAGAGAAGATCTCCCCACACTGTTGCCAACTGCCATGCTCAATTCTCAGTTCTCTGAGCAATTTGTGTGTGTTTACAATTCTTTGACAATCAATGTGTTTCTGTTTCCTCTTATGCTCAGCATCAGAAGGAAGAAAGAACAGTTGGCCACTATTTTTCACCTAATAAACCTTCATTCACTGAGCGTTATTGAGTTATTCCTCTGTCTTCTCTTTCTAGATTAAATAATTCCAATCCCTTTAACCTTTCCTCAGAGGTCCTATTTGCCAGCCTTCAGTTTAATCATTTTCACTGCTCCCTTCTGGAGTCTCTCCAAGTCTTCTACATTAAAATATGTTGCTTTACTATTGAGTTCACTCTTCTAAGCATCTATTCTTTCACATAAACCAAGACAAAAGGAATCAGATCCCAAATAAAAGGAAAAGAATACACATAAGGATAGATTTCCTATGTAAGGAGCTCACGTAGAACACTCTCATGCTCAAGGAAAATTCGCATTTATTGTCACTACTATTAAGGACAGACCAAAACCTTTTCTAAATTGTGCCAACCACTCTGTTTGACAATTACCTAAATTACTTTTCAGCAGATCAAGCTATTTACAGCAAACTCCAGCCTTGCTTTAGTTACACCTGAAATTTTCAGAAGGCTCCTAATAAAATCACTAATGAGATCAAACAGGATTTTTTGAATCTGTGAAATACCTCTGATCACCAAGTAGACCACAGAGAAATCTCCATGTTGTTCACAGGCAGTGCCTTTTACTGGCCAGTCCTAGCAAAGTGCAAGGAATATTTCTTTGCCTTCTGTCAATCAATATAAATTAATATTTCCTGGGCTGAGATTGCAGCAAATTCTAAATAATTCCAGAAATGATGTGTCAAGGTTGATAGAATACATACTAATCATAGTATGACACCAATATAGGTAGAAAAAGGAAGATACAAAACCAGAACCCTAGTAAAACAACTCAACACATGCATGATGACTTATCAGAGATATTTTTACAGAGTCCCACTTGCCTTTTTTTTCTTATTGTGCCATTGAGATGAACCTACCCCTGTGAGACAGCAACATTCCTCTACATACACACATACACGCACACACACACGTTTAAGATTCTAAGATTCTTTGGGCAGATTTCCAAATCCTCTCAAGAAGCTGGGAGAACATTTACTGAATAATATTCTGATTATGTCAGGGGCTTCTTTGCTTTGAAACCAATGTTTAGAATTTTTTTTTTCATTGCCCATCTGGAAAAGTTAAAAGTATACAATTGCGGTGAAAAGAACTGGTGAGAAGTAGAGAGGCAGAGAAAGAGAGACCGCTGCCTCCTCTGGGGGATCCCAGAGAAACAGGTGGTGGCCAGCATCCAGTGCCATTTCTGAAGCTAGTTTGGCTCCGGCCAGGTGTGAGCTGGAACTAGCTGGGCTGAGAGGGATCTGTCCACACAGCCACGGGAAACCAGAGACGCCTGGAAATGCTTCCTTGCCAAGTTCTCTGAAGACTCCCTCAGTTCTGGTCACAGAACAAGTCCATGATTTCTTGTGGGAGTTTCCCAGGGAGGCGTAGTCCCAAAGATAAGTGAATGTATCAAACAATGTTTAATCCCAAGACTTGTAAAATTGATATAGTGCAATTAGGATGGTCAGGAGCTTATACCCACAGCAGCATAAGAAATTCCCTCCCAGGTAAAAGTAGACAGCTCACTAGCTGTTTAATTGTCAACCTTGACCTAGGACAGTGATGGAGAACCTTTTGAGCTCGGCGTGTCAGCATTTTGAAAAACCCTAACTTAACTCTGGTGCCATGTCACATATACAAATTTTTTGATATTTGCAACCATACTAAAACAAAGACTTATATTTTTGATATTTATTTTATATATTTAAATGCCATTTAACAAAGAAAAATCAACCCAAAAAATGAGTTCGCGTGTCGTAGGTTCGCCATCACTGACCTAGTAGATCCCTCCTCCTTTTACTAGTTCTCCATGTCCAGGCATGTGCCCAAGGTGTTTGTCCCCCAGAGTGAGGGAAAGGCATAAGTCACACACGCCACCATAAGTACATGCACAACTGAGGTCTGGGAGTTCTAAAACAATGGGTGATTGAAGCCATAACATATTAATAGTTACCAATTTTATAAAAGCAAGATTCTAGTTATGAAGTGAACTACAAATCGCCCCTGTTTTATTTATTTGATAGTAAATAGAGTCTCGTAAATTCTTATCAAGTGGTAAGAGAGTGAGAGTAGGTCACGGATATTGATGTATGCTGCCAGGCTACTTTGTAGTGGTTATGGCAAGTGGCCAGGAACGCTGGATTAATAAATCACTAGTAGACACAACTCTGTGCTCCCTTTTTATTCCAATATGTACTTCAGAGACTTATATCAAATTATTTCAAAGAAACAGCAATTTTCACCACCCCACTCTAATCCACTGCACCCTGGGAAGCAATTTTTATTCCATTTGAATCTGAGAAATAATATCACCAACACTGAACACTGGCATTTGTTCATTGCAAGGACTAGAAAAAAAAAAGAAAGAAAACAAATAAAGGGTAAGATAGAAATGAGAGAGAGAAGAAGTGAAAACCTGAGATTGGTGAATTTTAGAAACATCCATCTATGATGAGCAAGTGACATTTTCAGTAAAGAGTTTCTGGATCTGAAAAAGTAAAATAAAATTCTGGTTGACTTTCAAAAGCCAACCATTTGGGTCATTCTTAAAAAAAAAAAAAAAAAGATAGCCGACAGATTAAAGGAACTCCATTTATAAAAATCAAATGAACTTCTAACAAAGCTTGTTTGGGACATGAATAAATCATCTGGTCATGAATTATTCATTATTATCAAGAAACAAGCTGGGGATTCCAGGAACTGCGCTTGGGGAGGTGCTGAAACTGGGGACTGAGTGAGTTCATCGATTCATACCCACCAGGGGAAGCCAGGGAACAGGCCTGGGTACCATCTTCTGATGCTGACCTCACTGGACTCGCATTCAACTTGAGAGGACATTTCAGCAGCCTTTGCATCACAGCGCAGAAAGCAAATAGAGTTTAACTCCTAGAACCTTACTTTAGAAATCTGCATGTACTCCGTAACAGACACTATTTTTTGAGCACTGGATCTTTATTTTTTAATATATTTTTATTGATTTCAGAGAGGAAGGGAGAGGGAGAGAGATAGAAACATCAATGATGATTGGCTGCCTCCTGCACGCCCCATGCTGGGGATGGAGCCTGCAACCCGGGCATGTGCCCTTCAGTCCACAAGCTGACTCTATTCACTGAGCCAAACCAGCTTGGGCTGGCATGCATGATATACACAGGGAACACTAGCTGTGAGCAAAACATGGTAGCGGTGGAGAGTTTTTATTGAAAGGAGATGGCTGGAAAATTCTTTTTTTTTTAAATATATTTTATTGATTTTTTACAGAGAGGAAGGGAGAGAGATAGGAAGTTAGAAACATCGATGAGAGAGAGAGACATCGACCAGCTGCCTCCTGCACACCTCCTACTGGGGATGTGCCCGCAACCCAGGTACATGCCCTTGACCGGAATCGACCCTGGGACCTTTCAGTCCGCAGGCCGACGCTCTAACCACTGAGCCAAACCGGTTTCGGCAGGAAAGTTCTTTCATGATAAACTGTTCAGCGTGGTCTGACCTGCTCATCATGGCATTAGAGGGCTGGACTTCTAAACTGGGGCGGGATAGGGAGGAGAGAGCGCCTCTCAGGTCCCACCCACTAACCCGCATGTGTTTGTGTTCCAGGTCCTAACTGCTTTGCAGGGACGACCATCATTCCGGCTGGCATCGAAGTGAAAGTGGACGAATGTAACATCTGTCACTGCCACAACGGGGACTGGTGGAAGCCGGCGCAGTGCTCCAAACGCGAATGCCAAGGCAAGCAGATCGTGTAGCGGGCCATCCCGGCGAGGACCACTTCCCCGGACAGGGCGCGGGGCTGCTGCTCCGCACACGTTTCCAACGCAAAGAAACGGACACACGGACTCCCGCCAGCTCCAACAGGGTCACCAGCAAAACCTTCTAGGGTTGACAAAAGTGACTGTTTTCCTAAGAGGACATTCCTCTCTTGCTATATAAAATACACATATAGTATACAGCTCTCGAAACCGCTTTTGTAATTACCCACGCTCGATGGTGACTTGACTGGATTTCTGGAACAAAAAACAACTCGCCTCAGACAGGCTGCTTCTCCGGTGACACCTCTAGCCTGCCAGCTCACCGTCTGCCGAGTTAATTCCCGTTTACGCTCCTGTCCATCCGACACGGCATTTTTCTCCGGTAGTTTCTCTTTTTCCCATTGAGAGTCTAGGGGGCCAGATTTGACCACACAGCTGTGTCAAACTTTGGTAAAGAAATGTCAGCGGTGCGGTCCCTGCCCGACCAGGAACACTAAAAGCATCCAACCAATCACTCCTGCCCTGTCAGCTGAGAAAAGAGAAGGGTACACAGACGGACCCACCGCTGGGCAAGGCAGGGACCTGGCACCCGGTGCATTGTTTGGGGGTCCCCGATTTCATGCTGACAAACCACACATTCCATCGGCAAAACCTTGAAACTGCCAATCAAACACTAATATTGAAGTACACCATGAAGGTGACTAAAGAATTCAAAGGAGTCAGGTATTCGAAGTTGTAGCATGAGTCACCCAACTTTCTCATGATGCTGAAGTCGAGTTCAGCCTGTTAATTAAACACCCTCCAAACCCACTGTCAGCTGGCACTATAAATACAGAACCAGGGTGAGTCGCCCCACTGTGAATCTGAATCCTTCTGAACACAACTGGCCTTTGAGATCAGATTTGGCTGACAGCCAGCCGTACACGCAGGCAGTTTTTATGGTTCGGGACCGTGTTGGCCCTGTTAGAGTAATGACCACTCAGCTGTCTAAAA
>NW_006383015.1:2828141-2862955 GCF_000327345.1 Myotis davidii | reverse complement strand
CCACCTCAAGTGCTGATTTAAACTCAAGATTAGGGTAGAGTGAGTCTTGCACAATACAATTCCATTTGTTGAACATTTTTTAAAATGTATATATTAGATACTGAACAATTAAAGCGAAGCGTCTCAAGGTTGCCCTGGTAATGCTGCGAGTATAGTAACAGAAAAAAAAATAAAATACACAGGGTATCTGATGCCACCTCCGAGTCAAGTGCAAATTCAGCAATTCTGAAAACACATGGCACAGGTAGTTGCTTGTTTCTGTCTTGTAAACCCTGGTGCAGATCTGGTCGGGTCCTTGAGGAAACTTGAAGGCTGTCTTTGTTATCATTGTTCTCTCCTTTCGGCCCCCCACCCACCCTGGCTTTGCCCTAACTTCTATGGAGTACCGCATTCTAGAACAAGGTGCCTCAACCCTAGTGCTGTTGACATTTGGGGCCAGACAATTCATTGTTGGGGGCGGGGAGCTAACCCGTGTGCATTTATAGGATGTTGAGCGGCATCCTTGAGCTCTATTCCCTACATGCCAACAGCAACACCCTAGTGGTGAATGTCTCCAGACCTTTCCAATGTCCCTGAGAGGCCGGGGAGCGGGCGAAACATCAGCTGGTTGAGAAGCAGTGGTCTAGAATAATCAGTGTAGAGTGGTTTCTGCCAGGGGTCATGACAAGCAAGCTCAGGCCGAGCCTGTGGTTTGGGTGAGCCTCTGAGCCCTTTGGGACATGCACAATCTGCAGCTCCGGGGGGCGGGGTCAGTCTCCTCCAAAGGGAGCCATGCTTCAATGCCATAGGTCCAACCCTCAGGACACGTGTTTCTTGAGTCTCATCAATTGGATTTTCATTTAAAATTGTCCATCTCTCCTCCCTGGAAGCACCTCCTGTCATCGAGAAAGAGTTGTCATTTCCAAAACCAAGGCGGTGACGAGTTGGACCTGACACGGCTCACGCACACTGTGCTTGTGTTGTGATACAAATAGCCATGCGGCGCCATCCGAGGGAGACCATCAGGCCGCCTTCCCGCAGAACATCCATCCGCAGCGAGGTCGGTGCCTTTGAGCTGCCACCGTGGCGACGTCACACAGACAGCCATGAATCATTCATGAACGACTCTGCATGATTTATTCCCGCACTCCGAAGTCAAGGCATCTCATACTTCAGCTTATGTCTAGACAGAGATGTATTATAGAGCTCTCTTTGCCCTGAGGTTGTCTGCTCCCAGCTTCAAAAATCCACACTCTTGGAAAGAAATAATAAAAATAATAAATGACAGGAATAAGATTTGCAACCCAGAAAACATCATTAATGGAGCCATGTAGCATAGTACTCTATGTATTATTAAGGAGTTACTCTGTTCTTTTCAGAAACCAGGAAGAGAGTGCCACTGGGAAGCCAGGGTACCGAAATTTTGCATCAAAGTCTTGGCACTATGATAGCTGTCGTTAGAATTAACTAGAATGAAGTATCATGTCCATCAAGAAACTCTCTTTAGAGGGGCTGCTCCATGGCCTCTGTGACCAGCCAGAGAAAGGGATTTTTATTTTATTTTTTTGTTGTTGGATATTTTTTCCTCTCAAAGTTTCACTCTAAGCTGTTTTCCTTTAAGAGTTTGTAGCACTGAGATTTCCCCCTTTTAGGGAGAGATGAACCTATACTGTGACAATTTCTCATGAACCGTCAAAACTGACAAAAGTCCTTCCACCCAGTTCATTGAGAAATTCTTCCCGAACTCCGAGTAACAGAGTAGTGATCCCACCTGTTGTTGTTGTCGTTGTTACTTTGAAGGCTCCGTTTGCCACACACTGTCACCTCTGTCCTTCACTCCTGCCCGCCCCACCTTTGGTTCTCGGCTTTAACTACAGCTCTGCTTAAATAAGGGATCAACAACAGCCTGTTTGTCAGCTGATGCCTGTTTAAAAAAAAAAGATTCAGTTTCTAAAATCTTTGAAAAATGGTGTGCCTGAAAACTAGTGAGAAAAAAAAAAGAAAACCTAAACACTAAACTGTAAAAAGGGGATTCTAGCAACAATATTTGATGTGTAAAGAATATATTATTAAAAAATTATTTTGTTAAATATAAAGTGTGTTAACCAGCAAGCGTTGTCTGTGGTATATTTTCCTTCCTAAATGTCTCCCTTCTCTCTACCCTCCTCATTTAGTGACCGATACTCAGTGACTTCTATCATCCAAAAGTACACATACCATTAGTGCTATATCCCATTAGGATTAAGTGTTCGCTTTAGCATTTGCTTGTGTACATTTTCATTTTTCATACTATGCGGCAAGGCAGAGTTGGGGGTCAGAGAGGAAGCTCAAATAAACCAGCATCCAGAGTGTATGTGACAGAAAAGTATTTTCCTGACCCGTATCCATACCCAATGCTAATGATAATCTATAATGATTGAGCACTTGCTCTGTGGCAGGCTTGGTGCCATGCACTGAACCCAGAGAATCTTGTCCGGTCCACACAGCACACCTACCAGGGAGGGGTTCCTGTGATCTCTGCTTTACTGTTAAGAAAAGCAAAACACAAAGAAATGAATTTCTCCAAGGTCATGGGGTAGAAAGTGACAAAGCAGGAATTTTGTATTCTACAAGTCTTCAAACACACACAAAATCAAGAAAACTGTAAAAGGAACCTCCATCTATCCATTGCCCAAATTTAACAATTATCAAGATTTTTCATAAAGCTTCATCTATTCCTTTTTTACCTTTAAGGATTTTAAAGCAAATATCAAGCAAGCATTAAATCATTCCATCTCTACATCTTTCAGCAATCATCTCTTTAAAAAGAAGGGATGTTGTAAAAACCCCGATATGTTGTGTTACCAAAGCCTTAAAAAAAAAAGAAATGATAAGAATTCCTTAATGGCATCTACTATCCAGTCTGTATTCTAATTTTTTCATCTTTCTAAACTATGAGAAGAAGGGGTATTTGCACGATCCAAACCACCCACCACACTGCAAAATCAGGATTCAAACCCTGCCAACTGAAGCTGTGAATTCTGGCAGACTCCTGGGTTTGTTGTTATTGGAGTTTGTGATAGAAAATTTACTCTTGTTAAAGCTCCATGTTAAACTGCCTCCTAGACACTGAGCAAGGCAAGCAGCAGGCGAGAGACTTTCTGCCAACTGACCTTCAGGGGGCACCAAGGAGCCCAAAGCGGGAACCTTTGTGGACAGCCAGTGCCCAGAGGAGCGTGCTTTTCATACCTGCTCAAGCTTTTTGGGGGGAGTAAGAACAAACTATTATGTTTCTTCTCTTTGAGACAAACATATATTGCGTAAAACAAAGTAAAACTTAACAATCTATACTAATAAAAGGGTAATATGCTCATTAGAGTGGGTCAACTGGACATCTTCCGGTTGTCCGGTCCTCCTTCCAGACAAAGCTATAGTCGGGGGGGCCACGGCAGAGGTGGTTCAGGGTGATCAGGAAGGCAGGGAAGCAGTTAGTGGTGATCAGGCCGTCAGGGGAGAGCAGTTAGGGATGATCAGGCCAGCAGGGGAAGGCAGTTAGGGGCAACCAGGCCAGCAGGGGAGGGTGGTTAGGGTTAATCAGGCAGGCCAGCAGAGTGGTTAGGGGCGATCAGGCAGGCAGGCAGGCGAGCAGTTAGGAGATAGCTGTCCCAGATTGCTACTGGCAGTCTGACATCCCCCAAGGGGTCCCGGATTGGAGAGGGTGCAGGCTGGGCTGAGGGACGCCCCCCACACACATGAATTTTGTGCACCAGGCCTCTAGTAGTTTATAAATTGCTTTCATCTTCTTCTGCACTGTTAAAGGAAGAGAAAAAAGCCAACCACTAAGGAAACATCAGCATGGAATCCCCACACATACCCATCCACACCCCCACTCCACACCCCCACTCCACCTACATTCTCTGAAAACAAGATTACACGTTCTTGTTTTTCAATTTCCCATGTGTCCAACTCTCTGCTCCCTGTGTCTCTGGCAAAGGTTGCTTTCAGTTCATTCCTAATTCAACTTTCAGAGCATAGGAGAGAAAGCTATGAACTGTGAGGTCCTGGGTTTGTGGTTACTTGAAGGTTTATGTTGAGAATATAGTTCTTTTTTTTTTAGGGAACCTTCAAGATTTTGAAAGACAAATGATATCTCTGATACAGCAACCTCACCTATACTTTCTTTCTACATTTGTAGGGAATTTATACCTTAAACTAGAGGCCCGGTGCATGAAATTCATGCATGGAGGTGGGGGCCGGGGGGGTTTCCTCAGCCCGGCCTGCACCCTCTCCAATCCAAAACCCCTTGGGGGATGTCTGACTGCCTCTTGCAATCTGGGACCACTGGCTCCTAACTGCTCATCTGCCTCCCTGCTTGATCGCCCTTAACCCTTCTGCCTGCCTGCCTGCCTGATTGCCCCTAACTGCTCCCCTGCTGGCCTGAGCTCTCCTAACTGCCTCTGCCTTGCCCCATAGACAGGACTCAGGATTCCCTCCTCTGGCTGGTTGCAGGCACCCGGGCCCCTGGTTTCCCTCCCTCTGGCTGGCCACTGGCACCGAGGACCTGGGCTGGCTTTGCCCGGGCTGGCCGTAGCCACAGGAGACTATGGGCAGGCAGCATTGTCCCTCTTTAGGGCCGCAGCCACAGGAGACTATGGGCAGGCAGCTTTGTCCCTCTTCAGGGCCGCAGCCACAGGCACTGATGACCGGGACAGTGGGGCAGGCAGCTTGTTCCTCTCCCAGGCCACAGACTGGCTGGTCCCCAGTGTTGAGTGTCTGAGTCGCTACGGCATGACAGCATGCGGGTGTGATGACCATCATTGTCCCTCTTTAGGGCCGCAGCCACAGGAGACTATGGGCAGGCAGCTTTGTCCCTCTTCAGGGCCGCAGCCACAGGCACTGATGACCGGGACAGTGGGGCAGGCAGCTTGTTCCTCTCCCAGGCCACAGACTGGCTGGTCCCCAGTGTTGAGTGTCTGAGTCGCTACGGCATGACAGCATGCGGGTGTGATGACCATTTATTTGCATATTAGCTCTTTATTATATAGGATGGCAGTGACAGTTTTATCAGCAAGCCTTAAACTGTACTGTTTCGTGTATACACTTGGTTTTTAGAGAGAGTGGAAGGGAGAGGGAGAAACAGAGAAAAACATTTTGCATATTAGCTCTTTATTATATAGGATGGCAGTGACAGTCTTATCAGCAAGCCTTAAACTGTACTGTTTCGTGTGTACACTTGGTTTTTAAGAGAGAGTGGAAGGGAGAGGGAGAAACAGAGAAAAACATCAATGTGAGAGAGACACATCGATTGGTTACCTCCTGCACACACCCCAACCAGGGCCAAGGAACCTGCAACCAAGGTCTGTGCCCGTGATGGGAATTGAACCCTGGAAACTCAGTCCACAGGGCCGACACCCTGTCCACTGAGCCAAACCAACTAGGGCAGCATATTTTTCTTTGGATGAACAAGACATAGATAGAGCCATCATGCTTTTTGCAGAGGAAGAGTTAAATGAACTGAGTTAAAGGAGCTTCTTTCATTTAATTTTAAGGATTTTAAATTTGTTTTATATTCCAAATATGTTCAGTTGTGATAAGGATTTGATTACTTATTTTCAGGCAGGAAAACAAATGAACATATTATGTATTAAAGAATCAGAGAGTGATGGTAGAAAATGGACAAGTTAGAAATGTTTTTGATTTTTTTGATTACTATGATAGCAGAAGGAACATTAGAGATAATAGAAACTAATTTATCATTTTGATTTTTAAAATTCCAGAGAATAGCCCTAGCCAGTTTGGTTCAGTGGGTGGGTGTCAGCCTGCGGACTGAAGGTTCCCGGGTTCGATTCTGCTCAAGGGCACATACCTGGGTTGCGGGCTCAGTCCAACGTGCAAGAAGCAGCCAATCAATGATTCCCTCTCTTCATTGATGTTTCTATCTCTCTATCCCTTTCCCTTCCTCTCTGAAATTAATAAAAATATTTTTAAAAATTTTCAAAGAATAACAGTCTACTTTTTAGGGGAAACAACCTTCCAGAAAAGCACCTGAGGGCATCTCCAGGTCTAACTTCTTACTTAAGTTATTGACATATTTTATAAAATAAAGATCCTATATAATAAAAGGTAATATGCAAACTGACCATCATGCTCTCGCACAAGATGGCCGCCCCCATGTGGTCACAAGATGGCTGGCAGGGAAGGGAAGTTGAGGATGACCAGGCTGGCAGGGGAGGGCAGTTAGGGGTGACTGGGCCAGCAGGGAAGGGCAGTTGGGGGCGACCAGGCCGGGAAGAGAGGGAAGTTGGGGGCGATTGGGCCAGCAGGGGAGCAGGTAGGCATCAATCAGGCTGGCAGGGGAGTGGTTAGGGGGTGATCAGGCTGGCAGGCAGAAGCAGTTAGGGGCTATCAGGCAGGCAGGAAGGCGAGCATTTGGGAGCCAGCAGTCCTAGATTGTGAGAGCGATGTCCAACTGCCGGTTTAGGCCCAATCCCACATATGGGCCTAAACCTGCAGTCGGACATCCCCCAAGGGGTCCCAGATTGGAGAGGGTGCAAGCTGGGCTGAGGGACAGCCCCCCCCCCACACCCCAGTGCACGAATTTTGTGCACCAGGCCTCTAGTAAATAAATAAACAATGTGGTTCCATAACTTTTCTTAATTACTAGGTTAATGCTGAACATTTTTTTCTGCAACTATTATTTATTAAGTCTTATCAGGAAGTCCCAAACCAAGCTACTCATGGCTAATCTTGTTTCATATATTACCTCTTGCATCCCACAATTTTTTCTTTTTAAAGGATCATGGGGGAGAAAAGGAAGGAATAAGTGAATAGGAGGCAAACAATAGCTTTCTTTTGAACTTACACAAATCTTGAACCTAGTTCTTTGAAGCCCAAATTTCAATTTAATTAATTTCAGTACTTGCATTACTATCTGGTTTTGAGTAAGGTCACTTTTTTAATATCTTATTTTCTTATTTATTTATTTATTTATTTATTTATTTATGTATTCACTTATTTATTTATTTAAAATTTATATTGTTGAAAGTATTACATATGTCCTCCTTTTCCCTCCATTGACCTCTTCTAGTCTGCCTCCTTCCCCAGGCCTTTACCACCCTATTATCTGTGTCCATGTGTTATGTATAAATGCATACAAGTTCCTTGCGTGATCATGTCCCACCCACACACGTTCCCCCACCTACACTCTGATATTCAACTGTCTATTCCATGTTTCTATGTCGCTGGGTCTATTTTGTTCATCAGTATTTTTTTTAACCATCCACTATGACCCTCTCTTATTTTCTCCCCAGAGCATATAGGAATAAATGGCAAGTTAAGTCCTGGGAGAGGCTTTTGATTTGAGATTTCCAAAGATGCCCATCCTGCTCCCATTACACTTTTCTTTGCTTTTGTTTATTTTTTTGGTTTCATTCCCTTTTAATTAATCACAACATTGGGTCAGCCAGACCCATTAACTGCATTTCTCATTTAGACCTTTCAGAGATGCAGTTGCAGATGGAATTTAATTTGTTGACCCATGATCGATAGCAATTAATAGCATCTCTTTAATCTTGTTGAAAGGTCTGTCTTTGGCTTCCATTCTCCACTATCTCAAGGGAAAGGTATACACACACACACACACACACACACACATGTTATTTAGCCTCTAGGCAATAGTTTCCCTCAACCTCCTACTTTTCTCATGACTTAGTAGCTATTTCAGAAGTCACTATTCTTTAGGGCATTTTCAACTATTAAAAAAAAGTTCATCTGCACTGTTACAATATTCTTCCACTGCAAGTTGATCATGCCAATGTTATGGGCCAGGATCTCTGAGAATAATACTACAAAGTGCTTTTCCTTTTTAATTCAGAAAAATAGACTTGACTTTTTAAAGTGCATTATGTTAGTAAGATAAATGCTCAGTTTTCTTGGGACTTCTCCATGTTGTATTGTGGCTAACCCAATCACTGCAATCCACTCTTTTCCTTTTATCTGTCATATTAATTAAAGAGTTTATTCATATCCATGAATAAATGGTGACAGAAGGAGATTTGACTTTAGATGATAAACACACAATACAATGTACAGATGATATATTACAGAACTGTACACTTGACACCTATATAATTTTATCAACCAATGTCACTCCAATACATTTAATAAATTTTTTAAAGTACACAAAATAGTAAACTATAGTATACCAAAAAAAACAGTTTATTCAATAAATAACAACTTTCTAGCTTTACGCTCTGTGATTAAATCTCAATGAAGCACTTTTCCCCTGCTCTCAAGGAGCTTACATTATGATGAAGTAAAAGCAAGGCAAGTCCACAGTAACAGGGGGAAGTGCTGTGCTCTAGGTATAAACAGGTACACTGGGGATCTTTCCAAAAGGCAGTGCATCACCTTGGGCTTGTGGGAGGGTTTCCTGGAAGATGGAACTTGTAGTACGAGTTTTAAAAGAGGAATAAAGAATGAGTGGAAATAGCCAATGTCCTCAGTTTATAAGGTGAAGTTTCTACTGATATGGGTCAGGCCATATAACTGCCCCATTTTGCTAATAATAAAATACATTCAAATCAATAAACATATTCCTGGAACCAAACAAAGCGCTTTGAAAGAAAAAAGGATGAGTCACCTCCATATTGTGAAGGAATCATTTACTTGTCTTAGTGCCATTGATCCTTCTTCTCTATGTAGGCATATGTTGGAGATACTGTGGGTTCAGTTCTAGACCACCACAATAAAGCAAAATATCACTATAAGTGAGCCACACTAATTTTTTGGTTTCCAAGTACATATAAAATTATGTTAACACTATACTGTAGCCTATTAAGTACCCAATAAAATTGTCTAAAAATATAGTGTTCATGCCTTAAAGATACTTTATTGCTGAAAAATGCTAACAATCATCTGAGCCTTCAATGAGTCATAACCTTTTGGCTGGTGGAGGTGCATTGTCAATGAGCAATAATAATATTTTGAAAAGAATCTTTTTTTCTGAGCAGTAGGTCTCAACAGTGGGCTTCAAATATTTAATAAACCATGTTGTAAACAAATGTGCTGTCATTCAGGTTTTGTTGTTGAATTTATAGAGCACAGGAAGAGTAGATTTAGCATAATTTTTAAAGGCTCTAGGGCCGTGGTCAGCAAACTGTGGCAGCCGAGCCACATGCGGCTCTTGGGCCCCTTGAGCGTGGCTCTTCCTAAGCTTTAGGAGTACCCTAATTAAGTTAATAACAATGTATCTACCTATATAGTTTAAGTTTAAAAAATTTGGCTCTCAAAAGAAATTTCAATCGTTGTGCTGTTGATATTTGGCTCTGTTGACTAATGAGTTTGCCGACCACTGCCCTAGAGTTTCAGAATGGTAAATGAGCATTGGCTTCAACTAAAAGTCACCAGCTGTATTAGCCCCTAACAAGAGAGTCAGCCTGTCCTTTGAAACTCTTATGCCAGGCATTAGCTTCTCCTCTCCAGCTATGAAAATCCTAGATGGCATCGTTTTCCAACATGAGGCTGTTTTTCCTACATTGAAAATCTATTATTTAATGTATCAACTTTTCTTAATTTTCTTAGCTAGATCTCCTCGACAATTTGCTATAGCTTTTATATCACCACTGGCTGCTTCAGCTTGCACTTTTACATTATGAAAATTATTGCTTTCCTTAAACCTCATGAACCAACCTCTTCTAGTTTTAAACTTTTCTGCTGCAGCTTCCTCACCAATCTGAGCCTTTATAGAATACTAGAGGCCTGGTGCACGAAAATTTGTGCACTGGTAGGGGGATCCCTGAGCCTGGACTACCCCCTCTCTTAGACCAGGATCCCTTGGTGGATGTCCAACTAGTGGCTTAGGCCTAAGCTAAAGTCTGGCCTCCTTCTGTGGGAGGCTACCCATGGGCCAATCGGGGGATGGCCCTGGCTGTGAGCACTGGCCCTGCCCTCCCATTGCCCCTCCGCCACCACTAGTCACTGTTGCCCCGGATCGCCGTCCCCTCCCTCTGCCCGCTGGCACCCACCTTGGCTGGCCTGGCGCCGGCCCCACCTCCTGCCAACCAGTCTTTCTGCCTTTCGGTCGATTTGCATATTAGGCTTTTTTATATAGGACCAGATGCCCAGTGCACGAATTCATGCACAGGTGAGGCCCAGCTGGCCTTGCCCCAATCAGGGCAGATCAGAGTCCAGCCTGTCAGGAGGAGGAGATGGCGGGAGGTTGGCTGGCAGATTCTACCCCTGATTGGAGTGGAGGACCGATCGGGGGTGGGGGTGGCTATGGGGAGGTGATGTGGGTCATGGGCCAGCCAGCCCTGCCCCTGAATGGTGTGGAGGGGGCCAATTGGGGGTCAGAAGCTGGGGAGGATCCATGGAAGGTTGGAGCTGTGGGTGGTGGGCCAGCTGACCCCACCCTCGAATAGGGTGAGGGGGACCAATTGGGGGCCAGCACCCTGGGGGAGAGGCCATGGGTAGTTGGTTGGCCAGCCCTGCTCCTGATCAAAGTAGGGGGCTGATCAGGGGCAGAGCTGGCTAGGGAGAGGGGCTGCAGGCCGATCAGGGAGTGGGGGCCCACTGGGGGTGGGTTCAGGCAGGGGGAAGGGCTGCAGGATGTTGGCTGGCTGGCCCAATCCCCTATTGGAGTAAGGGGGGGACGATCAGGGGTGGGGCCAGCCAAGGGGAGGGGCTGTGGGCCCATCAGGGAGGTGGGCACCCATTAGGGGCAGACCAGCCAGGAGGAGGTGCTGCAGGAGTTTGGCAGGCCAGCCCTGCCCCCTATTGGGGTCAGGGGGGACAATTGGGAGGGGAGCAACTTGGGGGGGAAAGGCTACCTCACCTTCAATTGGGGTGGGAGAGGCCAATCAGCAGTGGGACCAGCTGGGGAGGGGCCACCGGAGGTTGGCCAGTGGCCCCACCCCCCCATCAGGCTGGTTCTCTGGCCACAGTGGGCATCATAGTGACCGGTCGTTCTGGTTATTATGACGTTTGGGTCTCTGGCTTTTTAAATATATAGATGAGAGACTTAGGAGCTTGCTCTGGATTAGGCTTTACTTTAATTCTGGCTGGTTTGGTATTCTATCCAGACTAGTAAAACTTTCTCCATATCAGCAATAAGGCTTTTTTCCTTTCTTATCATCCACGTGTTCACTAGAGTAGCACTTTTAATTTCTCTCAAGAACTTCTCCTTTGCATGAACAACTTGGCTAACAGTTGGGCTTAAGAGGCCTAGCTTAACACCTATCTTGACTTTTGACATGCCTTCCTCACTAGGCTAATCATTTCTAGCTTTTGGTTTAATGTAAGAGATGACTATTCCTTTCACGTGAATGCTGAGAGGGCACACTATAGGGTTATTAATTGACCTAATTCAATATTGGTGTGTTTCATGGAATGCAAAGGCCTGAAGAGAGGGAGATAGGCAGGGGAATGGCCAGTCAATGGAGCAGTCAGCATACACACAACACTTATTGATTACATTTGCCATCTTATATGGATAAGGTTCACAGCACCCCAAAACAATGGTTATAGTAACATTAAAACTCAGTTATCACAAATCACCATAAAAATAAAATAATAAATTTAAAAAATTTAAAAAATGTGAGAAGTACCAAAATGTGACAGAGACATAAAGTGAGCAAATGCTGTTGGGAACACGTTGCTGATAGACTTGCTTGATGCATGGTTTCCACAGTCAATCTGTAAAAAACACAATACCTGTAAAGCACAAGAAAGCAAAAGCAATAAAATGAGATATATCTGTAGTCACTTCACTGACTAGTGGAATTCCCTTTCCTATACACAACATTGGGGACCCAGCACATTACATTTGACCAAAATATATCCCTACATCTCAGTAGGAATTTAGATCATGCCATCCTTCAGTGGTATTTACATTATAATGATTCTTCCTACTTGGAACTGAGCTCAAATGTGGAAGAGAAGGCTGTAGTCCCTGTTAAAGCATCAAAAAACAAGCAAGAGATGCCTGACCGGTGAGGCTCAGTAGTTGAGCATCGACCTATGAACCACAAGGTCACAGTTTGATTCCTGGTCAGGGCACATGCCTGAGTTGTGGGAGGCAGCTGATCAATGATTCTCTCTCATCATTGATGTTTCTATCTCTCTCTCCTTCTCCCTTCCTCTCTGAAATCAATAAAAATTTAAAAAAAAAAAACAAGCAAGAGTTATATGAGCAAAAATCCCTTTTTAAATGTTTGAAGATCACAGTATGAGAATGACCGTATGCTCTGTAAAATCACTAGATTAATCTTAAAATCAATTGTCCAAAAGTTTCCTGTTTTACAATTTATAACCAGATAATTTCAAAAACTGCTAGGCCACATCTTAGAGGTGTGATTTGAGAATATTGGATATATAAATATAAGGCTTATGATTTTTAAATTACAAGTTTAAAATGTCTAAAGTGTACATGTATGTATATTTGTATCTATGTGTAAATAATACAGTCTGTAGAAATGAAAAAAGTATAGACATTATGGTGGGCTGATGGCTGTGTCATTAAGATCACTTCCTTGCTACGTATCCATAGATTTAGTACACTGTTCTCCCACTTTTGTACCTGACAATTGCAGGCTTGTTTAGCCTACAGTAATTTTCACCCCACCTTTGCCTTGTTGGAAGGCATTTCATTAGTTCTGCTTGTTCATAGATGTAATTTCCCAACTCTAATCATTTGTGTTTCATGTGGTCCATTGATTTCAGAGGAAGGCTGAACATGATAAGCAAAGGAGAGTTCCAGAGGAGAATAAAAATCAAGCTGCTATGGAACCTAAAATTATTACAGTGACAATGAGATCGCTGTAAAAAAAAAAACAAAAAACAACGAAAAAACCCCCACAATATTTCTTATTAAATGTCTAAAATATTAACATAAACAGATGGTTAGGATTTTTATTTGTTTCTGTTTGGGTCTTTCTTTCTTTCTTTTTCACCTAAAAAATAATTTCTGCTTGAGAAGGTTTATTTTCCATTTACCTGCTCTGTTTCCTATCTGACGTGGCCCTGCAGGGCAACACTCCTATAAGACAACAGAGAATGACTTCCAGGAATATCTAGATAGGCATAGGGTACTTGCATGCAGCTAGAGGAGAATGTTCTCCAAACCACTTCACTGGTTTACACAAGGCTCACTCCTATCCTGGTGGTTGGGCTGAGTGCAACCTTCAGTTCTCCAGAGAACCCAGCAATGTTCCAGGAGGTTCTCCCCACTCAGTTGCCTGTTTCTCAGCCTGGCAAGTATTCTACTCTCAGAAATGTTGACATTAATTGCCTGGTTGGCTTTATAGACCCACTTATCAGTTATTGAGCAACTCGACATGGCAAGGCACTTGGACAAAATAGTAGTGTGAGAGGCCCAGCACCCTCCTGAATAAGAGCAGAGACTGCCATGGTTTATTCCCCACTTCCTTTCTGCCAGAACAATGCTTATCATCGGTAGCCAGGCAACTGGCTACCAAGATCCCAGAGTCAGCAGCTTATAATAGTGTCATCAGTAAAGACTGGGTCTTTAAAAAAAATGCAGTTGTCTTTGCCAGCATGGCTCAGTGGTTGAGCATGGACCTATGAACAGGTCACAGTTCAATTCCTGGTCAGGACACATGCCCGGGTTACAGACTCCATCTCCAGTGTGGGGGCACACAGGAGGCAGCCGATGAAAGATTCTCTTCATTGATGTTTCTATGTCTCTCTCCTTCTCCCTTCCTCTCCGAAATCAATAAAATATTTTTAAAATAAAATAAAATAAAATAAATGCAGTTAACCTTCAATGAGTAGGGAAGCCAGGGCCTCAGCAGCAAAGGGTGTAAAATAATATACCCGAAAAGTCTAAAGTAACTTAAATAGGGGAGGTGCCAGAATTTCAATATTTCACAACGCCAATGTAGAGTGCAATGACACATTTCCTCTCCTTGCACTTGCAGTAGTAAAACCAGAATATACATCTGTAATCACATATTCCATCCCATTGATTTGCTCTCACAGGAAATGGAAGGCTAGTCATCAAACTCATATGCCTATTGAAATGATGTCAACTCAGAAAAATATTCTTTGTTTACCATAAAATCTATTATTTGGTACATATAAATTTACAGTATGTAGACTGGGTTTACAGCATCAGACGGTTTTCTTTAACTACCTTCCAGAGAAATAAAAGGGCATATTGGAAATGCATCATGCATGCACTGAAATACAACCTAGAAACATGTTCTCTAACCCTCTGCTCTGAAACACGATAAGTTGCTGATTTTTTAAAACTGTTTGGTTAGTTTGAGCAACTGTATACTCAGCATCATCGGTCCTGGGGTTGAACTAAATAATCTGGTGCAAAGTAATTTACTTTGAGACCTGATTTATGTCTATTGAGCTGAATCAAAGAAACTGGATCATTGTAAAGGCCCACTGCTTAATGGCTCTGTAGATAGTGCCAGAATCACATTTGCAAGGCCAATTGCTTCCTTCCTTTATATAAAGAATTTATTTTAAGTGAACATCTTTTTATACATTTTTATTGACATGCACTATATATACATAGGAGTGCACATATTATAAGAATACTTATAACATGGGATGTATAGGATGTATCACTAGTAACCCAAAATCCCCATATGCCCCATTTCTAGTCAATACCCTGTAAATAGAATTATGCAGTATGTATCTTTTGAACCTGCCATTTTTCATTCAACATTTCTTGTGTGGCATTCACCCATATTATAAATCTTTTTATTTTCTTTGTAAAAACGGAGATTTGGTTTCATTGACAAAGCTATGTCCCTTTCTTTCCCATGAGAAATAAAATTTTTCATATTAAAGTCTAAAGTCCCACCCAATGTTCAGGGATTATGAAGAAATAGGGAAGGGGGAAACTCTATAAACTAATTTTTTTTTCTTCCAGGGATGTAATAGTAATAGGATTGACTGAATTCCTATACTGGAACTGCTTCTAAAAATAGGTAAATGTTAAAGAGTACCAGCAGTGAAGCAAAGTTTCTATTTTTGAAGTATTTCATTACACCTAGCTCAATTTGTCATTTATCACCTCGCCCTTTACTCTGTAGTCAAGTCTTACACTGTCCTAGAAAGAAAAGCAAAACTATCTAACAAGTGATCTCAGAAAGGTCACATCTGAAATAGAGAAGGTAAAAGAAGCATGCCATCCAGGGTGGAGTCACTGGAGACTAGAGAGACTGTCAAAGTATTTCCTGGGAAGGACAGCTCATCCTAGCAGGAACTGTGCTCTGTAATCTTTGTCTGAAACACCGGGACCAAGCCCTAGTCCTTCCCTTGGCGCTCCCTTTTCCACCCCTCAGTTCTCAGCCTAAATGCCAAGTCTCATGTAGCACCAGCCTCACACCTTGACTGGGTCAGGCCCCTCGGGATATTCTTCCACAGCCCTCTGGAGTTCTCCTGCCTGACACATAGCAGATGTTTATCTAATGTTTCTCGAATGAGGGGAATAATAAAGGAATAAAATTAAATAAATACTGCAGTCACCCTCAAGATACAAGATCAATTTTAGCAATGAATTTTTTGATTTGTTTCCTTCTTCTCAGTGTTCTTCTATCAGAGGGGATAAATATCTCTAACAAACAAACAAACAAATGAAAAATTATTGAGTGTCACATAAATTCACTTCTTTCTAAAAAGAAAATGTTTCTTTCTAGGTCAATGTAAGCCTCGACTACAGGAACATGTACATAATAGGTTCCTTAAATTAGAGGTCCGGCTGCTTAGCATTTTGGTGTCAAAACCCACCAAATGAATGGGAAGGTCAGTAGAGCAAAAACATTTGCATTGGAAGAAGTACATTACACCATCACAGACAAATGAATCAATGTAGACTACCAAAATGACACCTTTAAAAAGACTTGTAACTTGGGTGCCCCTTCTCATATCTAGTGGATTCACTTAAGATGATGTATTTGGCAGAGAGAAGAGACAGTTAAGATGCTGTGTATTTTTATGTTTTTATGTTAACCTCTAGTTTCTTCAAAGAAATTAGACTCCTTTGGACTCTTCTCTACTTTCAAGATTCATAGGCTATAAGGAAATGTATTAAAATGACCAAGAGAGCATGTTAATAAAAAGTGTTTGGGACCCTAGTTGGCTTGGCTCAATGGATAGACCATCAGCTTGCAGACTGAAGAGTCCCAGGTTCGATTCCAGTCAGGGCACATGCTTGGATTGCAGGCTTGATCCACAGTGGGGGGCGTGCAAGAGGCAACCAATCGATGATTCTCTCTCATCATTGATGTTTCTATCTATCTTTCCCCCTCTCATCTTCTCTGAAATCAATAAAGATATGTATATTTTTTAAAAGTGTTTGGGCTTTCTTTAAAAATGATATGGATGGGCACATACCTACCAGGTCCAGTCGTCACAGTTGTAGAGGACCAGCATGACCAAGTGATGGTCTGGTCTGGCACCTATAATAAAGTTGAAACAATTATTAATTTGAGGTTTCTTTGAAGACAAGGAATTCCTAAAATTCCAAAACTGGAGAGGCCTCAGAGATTGTGAATTACTTAATCTGGTGGGCACTAATTATTAACAATTTAAACATAAAGGTATTTACATTTCTAATAATTAAAATTAATTTATAGCACGTTATTCCACATGATAGCAGCAGTCCTATAATCCTAGCCATGTAAGCAGTTCCCAGAAACTTTTAGCCAATATCCTAAAAAGCTAAACTGAAACTTGGTTTTATATCCTCTAGGACATTTTAAAACACAATATTTACTATTAAAATTTGATTTCAACCTATAAGTGACACAGAGAGTGTCTAAATTAAGAATTCATCCAGTTTCTTTCAATCATCTACTCAATTATTCAAAACTCTCAGCCAAAGGAAAGGAAATCTTATGTGAAACTATTAAATGCATTAATGTAACTCAAAGATGATTTAATGAGCATTTTTCATCATTTACCAAATGGAAAATATTGGGCTTCATGTTGAGAGTACTACAATGAATACAAAATAGTCCTTTTCTCAAAAATTTTATAGGCTAGTGAAGTAGAGACACAAACAAAACTGTTAATAAAATTTCAATATATAGAGGTTAACATAGGATGTGATGGAGCATAAAAGAGGATTATTTCAAATTGGATTGTAGAAAAGGCTTTCTGGAGAAAAATAAAATGCTGTGGCTGATTCTTGAAAGATGAACAAGGGCTAACTGAGAGTGAAGATTCGAGCAGGCTGTTGTAGCCAAGGGAACACCAGGAATAAAGACACAATGTGAAGCAACATTGCCAGTGTGGAGAGTTATGAGCAAATCCATGGTGCACGCAGACTGAGAGATGAAGCTAGTAAGGCAGGTGTAGGCCAAGTCAGGAAGGATTTTGTGAGGCCTGTAAAGAAGTGAAACTTTAGACTTTAATGCTAGGAAACCCCTGAGAAAATGTAAAGAGAGGAGCTACCTAGTCAAATGTGCGCTTTGGAGAGAGGATTTGGGTGCTAGCCGCACCATGAAATGCATCTGGGGAAAGGGACACTCTGCTGGAAGCAGGATTGGATGACAGCTGTGCTCAAAACAAGAGATGGTGAGGGTCTATGCTAGAGCATTGTTTATAGGGAATTAAAAGAAGTGGGTCAATTTGAGTTAAATTTTAGCAATAAAATAATGACAACTTGAGAATAAAATATAAGAGTTGAGAGAAGGAAGCTGAAAGATAAGCAATAAATAGATTGGTTTTATAAGAATATGACTTTAAACTGTAAGCATTTTGAGTTAGAGGTGACAGTGAGATTTCTAAGTAGCTCTCTCCAGCAGTCTATTGTATATATGAGTTGAAAGTTCAAGGACACGCTCAAGATAGGGATACAAGTTCCATAGTTCCAAGAATATAGAAGAGAGTTAAAATAAAGCAGTTAAGCTTGCACCAGTAAACACTATTGGGCTGAGAAAACATGAAGTATAACATAGAAACAAGCCAAACAAAGATACATGTGACTGTAATCAGATGATAAATCTGCATGGCTACACATTTTTCTGTATTCTACTCATGCTAAGGTTCTTTCTTGGTGCTTCCAATGGTCAAAATGGTGACAGAAGATGATTTGACTTCGGACAGTGGGCACATAGTGCAATGAACAGATCTTGTAACATAAAAATTCATACCTGAAACCTATATGATTCTATTAACCAATGTCACCCAAATAAATTTAATTTTAAAAAAAAAGAAAAGAAAAAAGGAATCCCTACCAACATACCTCAGTGGTTAAGCAACGACCTATGAACCCCGATATCACAGTTCAATTCCCAGTCAGGGCGCATGCATGGGTTGCGGGTTTGAGCCCAGAGTGTGTGTGTGTGGGGGGGGGGGGGGGGGGGGTGCAAAAGACAGCCCATCAGTGATTCTTTCTTATCATTGATGTTTCTATCTCTCTCTCTCCCTCTTCCTTCCTCTCTGAAATCAATAAAAATATATATTTGAAAAAAAATATTCACTAAATCTTGTTCACTTTTATTTTAGAGAAGCAAAGCCAAGAGCTGATACTGGATTAACATTGAGAAATATGTAAGTGGCCTGATGAAAACTGATTCTCAGTGATCTTAGAGAAATTCCACAGATTTTGGTGTTACCTACCCCACGTAGATAAATACATAGATCACTGGATAAAGGGAATGGGAGCAATTTATTCTCATGCAAATAATTCTTACCTATACGTGCTGAAATGTTCATTTTTCAGTCCATTGGGTTTGAGTTAATGCATACAGGACATGTCTAGAATTGATAGGACTTCGAAGGTTTCCTTTTTAATTTTATTCAGATGGAAAACTCTAAGCGCTGCTTGATAGTTCTCATACTTACACAACATCGGCAACAGGCCCCGCAGGAAGCATGAGGCCAAGGTTAAAGCCCTTCTAAGTCAAGATGCTACAATACCCAAAGAACCAATTTTCACAGTATTGCATGTCTTCTGGTATTTTATTGGCATTCCCAGAATCTGAGAGCAGAAGGGGTGCACTGGGACTCATTTTAGTTGCAGATGTATAACTCTTGGCATTAAATTTTCCTTAACTTTCAATAAATTCAAGGTTACTGCTTTAGCTTATTAGACTTCAGCTAATTTTATACCATGTACAAAAAAAAAAATCAAAAGTAGGATGCTGTTTTCCTCAGAATATAAGATAACCGTGGGTCCTAGTTTCTGCTGAATTAGCAAGTGCATGCTAAAGAAAGAACAGCTCATATCGCTTTTCCTCATGACTACGTTGGTGGTTGTCTGTATACAAAGGAGATGCCCCTGGCCACGTGGCATTCCCTTATATTGTTTCTTTATTATTAGAGATGAGTTTCTATATCCCTAGCTGTATTCATACTCTTATTTGAAAAATGGTAGATGAGAAGTAGAACAGGGGTTGGGATAGTATCTGTATAATATATGAGCACATTCTCTGGCAGCAGCTCAAACACAATCCAAAACATATCTTCGGGGCAAAAAAAAATCTCTCATGCCATTCTATTAGCTTATGTGCCTGAAACTCAGCCTTTACTGACACATCTTCCCTGGTTTCTCTGCATTAATCCAATCCAGTAATTTGATGAATAATATTTCACACCTAAATTTATATTTGAGTAATATTTTGCGATTTTCAACATATTTTCAAATATTCTATTTTATAACCTGAGAACTCACTGTAGTAACAGAGCAGCTATTATTATTGCATTTTCTTATGGGAGAAACTGAAGCTCCAAGGTAAAATGGTTTGCACAAATTGTATGACTAATAAATGGTGGAGCTGATCTAGAAGCCCCGTCTTCAATGTCTAGCAAGCTTTAACTTCACTCTACCCCAGGCATCTCATAAAAATAAATAAAATCCCTGACATCTTAACCAGGCTAGGAATAGTGACTAGTGTCACAGAATAAAGGATTTTTCTTATGTTTCTTTCTTTTTTTTTTAATTTCTCATGTTCAGTTTGTCAAAAATTGGCATTAATACAAGCCTGACATCTTGGCCATGACATTTTAGTATGTTAATGGTTATATAAAAATTCTAACAATACTCTTTTTGGGAATTACTTTTAGGGAAACTGAGATTTGCAAAGTAGGCTAACAAATATCCAAATATATTATGGAAATCTTGAAACTCCTGTGTTTTCTACCAAGTCATCCATCTGAGAACTGGTACTACTTTAAGAGTTTAATAGGGCAGATGTTATTAATAAGGGCAGACTTAAAAAAGAAAGTCTGAGAGTGTGATTTTTTTTTATCTTTCTTTTAAATTTTTTTTCCTGCCTTATTTTTTTCTTTTTCTTTTTTTTCTTATGTTTCTTAACTGGCTGGAGCAGATGTCAGCACAATTGAGAAATAAACATCTTTGACATTCCTACCCCTTTTCCCAGAGTCCCATTTTGTTCTCCATCTTTTAACCTCCAGGTCTGCATCCTGAGGCTAGCCCCTTCCCATCTCTTCCTAAGAAGGAATTCTCCTATTTCTTCACAAGATGCAAATGTGGCCTTCTCTCTGAAGATTTTACTCATTTCTCCTGGAATCATTTATTGTTGCCTCCTCCAAGGAACCAGAGAATAACTTTGTCGTACATTTTAATATCACTCATTACATTATGTCTTAATAGTCCATTTTATCAATTTTTCCCACTGGGCTGTGAATTCCCAAAAGACAAG
This sequence comes from Myotis davidii, assembly GCF_000327345.1. NCBI lineage: Eukaryota > Metazoa > Chordata > Mammalia > Chiroptera > Vespertilionidae > Myotis > Myotis davidii. Next base: position 2,842,346 of record NW_006383015.1, on the reverse strand, counting down.
GACCTATGTTTCATCTTTGTGTCATTCACAGTACCTGGAAGATGCTCTGGCACACAAGAGATATTCAAGAAGTGTTGGGTTCATGAATCTGAAAACATTTAGCCTAAACTGTCAGTGACAATGTGCTTACTCTCTGACAATAACAGATGGATATAAATGTTAAGAGATATCTGCAGAAAAAGGTCAATACTTAGCACAAAGTAATGAATCTCTGGTTGTGAAATAACAGATACTGTGATAGTAGGGGAAGATTCTAGGGACACCAGAGTATTCCTATGATTTCTCAAATCATGTTACATAGGCAGTTTCCAAGACCAATTCAAATTATTTCGATCAACAAATATTTACAGTGGACGTTTGATATTTATAGGCATACATTCAGAGTCCTCTATATATCAGAACTTTTTGCAAAGGATCTTGGTTTTCTTCAGAACCACAGTCTGTAGAAAATCACTTTTGTTTTCCATTTCCAAGCCATAAGGTAACCACTTTTTTAAAGATTTATTTAAGAGAAAGAGGAAGGGAAAGGGAGAGAGAGAGAAAGAAACATCCATATGAGAGAGAAACATTGATTGGTTGCCTCCCATACGTGCCCCTACCAGGGATCAAACCCACAACCTGGGCATGTGCCCTTCAGTGAGTGGGATGACACTCCAACCAACTGAGCCACACCAGCCAGAGCAAGGTAAACACTTTTTAAATTCTTATTAAATCATGTCTCTTATTTGACCTCCATTTTATACATTAAAAAATTTAGTTGTGAGCACTTGATGATGGCTTTTAATAAAGATCACTTAATGAGAACAGAGAACCACAAAGTCATGTTGAGAAGCACATGCTGGGACCCTCACAATTCCAGGGCCCTCTGGAGGTCACTTGAGAAAATCCAAAACCTCAAATGTTAAATCTGCAAATGCCAGGAGTTTAATATATAATGAGTACCTATTACATGCAAGACATTGTGGTGAGTGCTGCAGAAAATTCAATATGCATAATTGTCCCTGTCTTAAACAGTCTACTAATTAACTCACTACCTCTATCTCTGTTGTATTAGGATTTGAGCTTACATTTTTAATAGAACTCCCTAAAGAAATAGCCTAAAACCTAAAGATGGTGCCTGGAATAAATGCTTCAATCTTCTCTAAGACCACTCACATACATAGTACTGATAGTTCAAATACTTTAAAAATATTAAAACCATAGACTTTTAAAATACATAATTATGCACAAGATGAAAATAAAACAAAAACAGAGGTAAGTAGGAGCGATAGTCACCAGATCAGATTCCAGAATTATTCACAATACGTCTTAGACAGCTCACGCTGCTATGACAACAAAAGTCAACACGATGAAAATGACAAGTATGTATAAAGCACTGCGTTGCATGTTGACATACACAGATTATCCTATGGAAAAGCTATTGTTTAATTGTCTGAACTGTGAAATGAATTACCACTTTTTCCAAGAAACATTTTTTATAAGATACCTGTGTGTACATGGACAAGACTTCAGAGTTTTAAGTGGAAACGTGAGGACTACCTTGAAGACAGAGATTAAATGAGCTCTCCTGAGTCACGGGGCTTCAGGTACTAGCCAACTCTATAAGTCGGCTAGGGACTGTGTACCACAAATTACAAAGCTGCGGTACATACAAACTCAAGATGTCAGCAGGATTGGTTCCTGCCAAGGACTATGAAGGAAAGATCTGGTCTAGACCTCGCTTCTTGGCTTGTAGGTGATTTCTCTAAAGACCCTACCTCCAAATAAGGTCACATTCTCAAATACTGGGCCTTCTGACTTCAACATATAAATTTGGGAGGACACAATTCAACCCATAACACCTATGGCACATCGCTAATACTTAAAATAATAGAAAGAAAAGGTTTTCTTCCAGAATGTTAAATTCTTTTCATCTAAAAGTGAATTAATTCACTGGTCAAACGTTAGGAGGCAGGACCGAGGAGTGGCAGAATGAGGTCTTTGGTCTCAACTTTTCAGATGTGCTATGACACCAGCACTGGTGAGCCCTGCCAGCTTCTCACTTGTCACTCCACATGCAGTGTGCTGGGGGATGGAGGGCAGCACTAGCAATGCCAAGATTGTATGTTTCATTCCCATCAGAGCTAATTAGCTTCACTCATCCCTACTTGTATTCGGCCACGTGGCTGTTGCCTGCTGACCAAGGGGACAGCTGAGGCCAAAAATACCGTCAGGGCACTGGCTGTTCAAAAGCCCCGACTTCTGTTCTGAGTCCCAGAATCTATTACCTAAGAGCAGGAAAGGGGCAATGGGAGATTACATTTTCTCCATTCAAACTACCACTCTCATGTTATTTCAAACCTCTATAACCAGATGATTAAAACTGTGCAAAAACATCTTCACAGAATGGGACAGTCTATACAAACCAATAAAAGGGAGCAGCAAACTCCGATGGAATGACCTGAAGGCACTGTACCCTAATGAGCAACACTCTTCTCCTCTGGCCATTTCTTTCTACCTAATTAAATACATTTTAATATGGAAATAATTACAAATAAGTTTAAACTGAATAATCTTTACTTACAAATATTTTACTCCTCATTTAGCAACTATTCCAGTTTTTTCCTCTGCAAAAGATTGGGCATTCTACAGAATAAGCTTTTTAAAAACTTTGCCAAAAAAAATGTCTCTATACTTCTCTCTCTCTCTCTCTCTCTCTCTCTCTCTCGTTTGTTTTTGTCAAATCTTTGCTATAAATAAAGACAGAGGTTTTCACATGTAGATGCAGTAATCACATTCCCAGTTTCTCATAAATGTATTCCAAATGTCCAAGTTTTTCTCTTCTAAGTGTAAAACTCAGCTCCTTCCTGCCTCAGAAACTCTGAGACTTAGAAGTGATGTGGATTATAATGCAAAAAAGTCAGGTAGGAACACAATTCACTGGACTCTTCTATGCACAGATATTGGGGTGGGGGCCTCTACTTGCACTTTTCTCTTTGTTAATATCTTAGCAATGATGACCAGAGAACACGTCTAAAAGTGCTCTTGGCTACAAGCAACATAAACTCAATTCAATCCAACAAAAAGAGAATTTTTAACGCTCCTAATTCAACAGTCCAAGAGTCCACTATAGGAACAATAAGATCCAGGTGCTCCATCTCTTGGGTCTACTTTCATCATATAGGATCAACTAAAATAATGACACAGAGGTCCAACAGGAGCTCTCAAATCATATCCTACTAGTTAGTTTAGCAATACCAGAAGAAAAATATAAAATTTATTTGTTTCCAAAATTCCCAGCAAGAATCCCAGATTTCATGATCACATGCCCATTCCTGAACCAATCAGTGTATCTAAACAGATGCCTGGCCCATGTGCCTGCCCACAGAGGATAGGAGAGGGTTCAAACCCTACCTCAATCATATGGATTGAAATAGGTGAGGGCTGGTTCTCCAAAGGAAAATTGGGGTGCTGTTATCAGAAGGGGAGGTGGCAGGCAAAAGCAATAGATATCTGTTATCAAAGGCCTAAGCTGTCAGCACAGAAACAAACACTGTTAGTCACAAGAGGGTGGAGTCAGAAAACACAGTAAGCTCACTACAAACTCATCATCATATTTGGAAAAAAATAAATTAAAAATCCATTTTCTACTGCTAGAGAACCAAGATTGCATTGCCATGTGGGCAACTAATTATAAGTTGTAGTTATCATTTGAAAGCTGCTCTGTGGGTATGAGAAAACAGCAAATGAAGAGTGACACAGAAAGGTCATTGAACTCATCCCCAGCCGCCAATACAATCACACTTAAGCCTTCAATTTTTGAAGACCCACAAAAACAAGGTACTATCATCATTACCCCATTATAATTAAGTTATTAAGAAAATTGATATATGTTGCCTTTCTAGCCCTCTCCATGCAAGGGACTAGGTCCTTCTGTACATGTCATTAATTCATTTTTTGTAATGATTAGTTTCAATGCTCCTGTGAGGCATGCTAATTTCTCACTAGGGAAAACTGAGGAACTTGGATAAAACTTGTGCTTCTGAAAGGCATGAATGTCCAGTCCTGATAATGACTCTTGGATCAAAAAAGGTTCCCTCACTCCACAGGCTACTCACAGGGACTTCAAGAGGCTGTGGAAGAGAAGATGACCTCACTAGGTTTGTGTTTTCAACTGCCAGTTACAACAACGTCCCTGTATTGCACTTGACCCCTTGAATGATCTGTCCAGTGGTAGAGTCAGCCATAAGAATTGGGCCTTTTTTGGTCCCAGTGTAATATTCTATCATAATTAATGACAGTGTCACACTGTACTTAATATAAATTAATTCCATGTTTGTCCAAATAACCCAACATAATCTGTTTAAGTTTCATGCGTAGCCAGATTTTTGAATACATTATCTGGGCGAGGGAAAAGTTATTCTGCTCCAGATCGTTTTTGGTTTATTTTTGAAAATCAGGAATTAAATAAATAAAGGAGTCACCATATGTGCAGCCTGGGACATTGCTTGCAGCACTTAGCAGGGTCAGAATATCAAGTTTCATTGTTTGATATATATTTTTCAGGCTGGCTACGGAGTTTCAAGGAATTGATGGGAGCAGCAAATTCATTTTAAAATGGGTTTATCGCTTCATCAGGTATTCATTTACGCAGACTCCACAGCATAACCGGGTCTCTTTGGCCCTATGTGACATGTTTTTCCAAATGGAATGATAATAAGTCTAGAGATGGAATATGTAGTTAAAGATTACCCATCGCCACGGGGCACCCAGAGAGTTAAAGGAAGAAATTACTTTCATTCTCAAGCCACTGCTCACTAGAGGATGAGGGCCAGCTGTTTTAGGACCCCACCAAAGAGGAAACTAGAGATGCTGCAATGCTTTTGGGTTTTAGTAAATGAGGCTCACAGCTATGTTACAGGGAACCATCATAAGGGATTTCGTGTCTGGTGAGAAAAATTATAAATTGAGCATTAAATAAGGTATTACAATACATTTTCTTAGAGCTACTAAGCCATATCAAATAGGGAAAGGGCATTAAATTAGTTAAGAAGATAAAATTATAATACCAAAAAATGTTATTAAGAAATTTCAAGCTATTGCAGATTTCCGGAACATGGTGAATTTTGCATGCGATATGCACACCAACCTAAAATCTGCAAAATCCAAACTCTAGCTTGAGATAAAGATTGTTAATTTGCTGAGTTCTTGTAGAGCACCTTCCACTTACTAAGTTCTGTCATGACCTCCTCAATATGCATTATTGATTTTCCAACTGCATGTTGACATTATATTTTGAAAATATAAAAAGCTATAAGTGGTATAATGGTATGTCCAACAACAATGGACAATATATACCATGGTAGTCCCATAAGATTATAATAGAGCTGTAAATTCCTATTGCCTAGTGACATCTTAGCTTTCATAACATAGTACTGCAACACATTACTCACCTGTTTGTGGTGATGCTGGTGTGAACAAAGCTACTCCACTGCCAGTTGTATAAAATTATAGAAGTAGGCTATACCATCTAGGTTTGTATAATATACTCTGTGATGTTGGCACAACACTCAACAAAATTGCCTAATGACACATTTTTGGAAGGAATCCCCGTTAAGTGGCATATGACTGTATTGAAAGGCATAGCTTAGATCTACTATGTAAGTCAGGGGTTCTCAAACTACGGCCCGCGGGCCAGATGTGGCTGGCTGAAAACATTTATCCGGCCCACCGGGTATTTTTGCCACAGCTGCCTGTTGCTTAGCAGCGGACTCATCCCGAGCCCAGAGTGCACATGTGTGGAATGTACGCCGCACTCTCGGACTCCCCTCCTTCTCTCTGTCTCTCGACTCCTCCTCTCAGTCTCGAGTGTGATCGTGTGATCAGACGAGTCAAGAGCTTGCCTGTGCAGAGCCTGCTGCTGCCTGAGGACCGAGGTAAGAACAAGTTAGGAATTTTTTTTTTTTTTTGAAGTTAGGAGAGCCTTTTTTTTGAAGTTTTGTTTTTTTTACTTCCAAATAAGATATGTGCAGTGTGCATAGGAATTTGTTCATAGTTTTTTTTTTAAACTATAGTCCGGCCCTCCAACAGTCTGAGGGACAGTGAACTGGCCCCCTGTTTAAAAAGTTTGAGGACCCCTGATCTAAGTGGACTAAGAATCCTGCTACAGTCCAGACCACTGATTCTCCATCTTGGCTTCATACTAGACTTATAAAATACCCCATTCCCAGGCCAATTAAATCAGAAGACTCATTAAGGATTGTTCCAGCCATCAGTATTTATAATAACAAAACTCCAAGGTGCTTCCTTTGTGCAGCCAATTTGAGAACCATTGACTTAGAGCAGTTCTCGATGTGGGGTACCTAGAGCAGCAGCCTCAGCATCACCTGGGGTCTTGTTAGAAATGCATATCAGGCCCTAACCCAAACCTCCTGAATTAGAAACCCTGAGAACAGTGAGCAGTAGAACAGATGGTTGGTGATTCTGATGGATGCTGAGGTGTGAGAACCATGGACCTAAAATTTGGAATGGCCCAGAGGAAGCTTGGGTCTGCAGAGCAGACACACATACCTTGGATCTCCACCTCTCACTGGTTTAAAGTGAAAGTTCAGAGAGCCAGGGTGGATCCAGGCTCTGATGAGTTTGAAGTTACTGCAATTTCAAACCTTTTCAAGTGAGAGAAAGAGGGGGGCGGGGCACAAAATTCAGTACAAAGTAAATATTTATTTAGAATCAGAGAAATCATTTTTTTTTAATTACATGCTATCACATATCACAAACTACAAGATAACAATGATTTATTAATTTATTTCCTGGGATTCCTTTCTAACACTCATTTCTTTATTTTTTTCATTGAATACTCTTTAATTTCTATTTCATAGAATGAAATTTTTGTAATATATTCTGCAGAAATAAAAATGATAACCATTCTTTCCTCTAGAATAATTTGTTTGTTTTACTAAAAGTTAAGAAAAGGTGTATTTGAGGTTTTTGTTGAATTTGGGGAAACCTCTATTATGTTTCATTCATATATGAGCTGTAGGATTTTAGGGCATTTTAAGTATTTTATTACAGCAACTAACCTTAAACACTCTCTGGATTGAAGTCTCAAACCAGGGCCTTGGAAGTGGTCTTCACAAATTAGAAGCTTAATGCTTCGTTTTCTTCATGCTAAATCTGCCTGGTACAGACTTTTGATAAATTAACTACCCCTATCAACCCACCATCTAGGTAACTCATTCTACTTCTGGAGGGTGAGGTTGGGGGAGGAAATGCGATGGAAAGCTGGTACTTAGGAAAAATCCTTCCTGGTGGAATATAAATGAAAAGAATCTTTTCTTTCCTTGAAAAAGAAGGGCAGCTTTCGGCATTATCTACATATGGAGAAATGTGTGCAGTCCACTAAAGTCACCCAAGGAGACTCCCTCCCCTGTATGGCTCTAAAAAAGTGTGATGCTTCAGCTTCTAAAACTAGGAAGCCCCAGTGGGGTCCAGTGTAATTTTGTAGATAATGAAGAGGAGCCAAATGTATACTGTGGTGTGAGTGCCAAAGCCTGCTTCCTATCTTTGTGAGAGCTGACTGTTCAAAAATTAGAATACTGTTGAAGACCCTCATCAGATATATCCTGGAAGAGAATTATCATTTGGATGCCGTTCAAACTTTGGTTTACTCTCAGATAAGTAGAACATAGAATATAGAGGACAAAGATAAAAACACTGATACAAAGGGACCACATGGCCATGCTTCTCACCTCCTAGGGGTGCAGTGAAGGCCTGGTATGAACGACCCACCACTTGAGGAGAGCTTGAACTCAGTACTGTTAACCTCAGCCACTTCAGCCCCCACTTTGCTTAACATACAAAAACAATGGTTCTGCCACTTAGGGAATACTTCTCCAGGTTCCAGTTCTCACAATTCCCACCAGGCCAGCACTGCGGTATTCTCTCCTTATATGCACCTGCTTTATGGCCTCGGGAGCTTTCTATTTTTGTCCACTCACCTGCATAATACCTGGAACACAGCAGGTGCCCAACAAATATTTGTAAGATGAATGAATGGATGAGCTTAATATTTATAGGGTTGCAAGATAGAATGAGATAAGTACATACATGAGAAATAGAAAAATTGAACCTGGTACAGTGTTTTCTTTTAACTGGATAGGTTAATAACGCAGCAGCCTAAATGAACACCTCTTTACAAGCTGCCCTTTATCAGCATTTGCCTGCTGAAAGGCTAAAATAAAAGCAGACCATATCTCATTGAAGAATTCAAGAATGGCTTAATGAAGTAGGTGGCATTTTGGATGGGTTTTATAAGATGGAATTTGACAGATGACATATTTCAGGAAGACATTCCAGATGGAGGGAACCTAATTAGCAAAAGACCTAAAAGTAGGAAAGCATGAGGTGTGTTTAGAGAACAGTAATACAGTTTAACTGAAATGTAGAATGTCTGAAGGAGGAGAATATAGTGCTGCAAGTCTGGGTCTGGAGTGTCAATCTAAAGAGTTGTGATTTCCGTGAAATGTGGGTGCCCCGGGAAGTTTTGATGAGGAGAGGAACATGTCAGAACTCTACTTTGAGACGATGCATCTACCATCAAAGATGCAGTGAGGACTAGAGAAGAGAAGGGCTGCAGAGCCATGAGACCAACCAGGATATTAAAGCAATAATTCAAGTTCAAAGGAGCAAATCTTAACTAGGGTGGTAGCTCTGGAAATAGAAAGGAGGGGATGAATGTGAAGAACAGGCAGGGAAAGCTTCTGCCTAATGTGTCACATAGGACACCATGTGAGTATGGGGAGGTGGGGCAGTAAGGCATGGAGAAGGAGACAGCCAAGAAAGCTCTGGAATTGCAATTGGAATCATCATAGTAACCTTGCTGGGATGATACTGTATAATTCCCAGGTGTTGATCCTGAAGATAGGGCCAGCAGACCACAGAGTGAACAGGTCTGTCCAAACCTTTGGAAGTCACCTCCAGGCCTAACCCAAGCTCCATAGGGATGGAAACCGGATCTTTCTTCACCATTAAATACTTGGCACAGAATCTGGTGCCTACTAGGAATAGTTAAGAAATATTTGCTAAATAAAATAATGAAGATTATCATTGACTCAATGGAAAAGTTTAGTATGATGAGTGTAGAAATTAGGGATATGGATCAAGAAGAGAAGTTTAAATAACACCTACAAAACACACATTGCAAGAAGAAGGAAACCGTCTAATACCAGCAGCTGTACTAGACAGTGCTGGATATGATCATGAGCAGGTTAGATTAAGCAGGTATAATTCATATGCTTAAAGTTCACTGGAAGATAGGAAAGAATTTGTGACTAGGATACTTATGGATCCTAGAGCAACAATTGAAAACTTAGAAGTTGCTGATGTTTTATAAAATTATGATTAGAAAGGGGTGGGAGGGTTGAGTTTCCCATGGGATTCCATTCTGACTGATCAGACTTTCTGGGGGGCCTGTAGAGAGAAACAGGTTGGGATATGTGAACATCTTAGTGTCAGAATGAGCTTTTCATGTCAAAGGTCTTAATCCTCCATTTAAAACCCTTGAATAACTTCCCATTACACTTAGGAAAAATGCAAACTCCCTAACATGGCCCACATAATCCTACACTGTCTATGCCCTGCCAACCTCTCCCATCTCATTTTGCGCCTCCAACTTTTGCAGCCATGACACTGCAAACTACTATTCTAGGTTTCCCCAAATGGGCCCTTCTCCCTCCTGTTCTACTCTCTGATTGGAACACTATACTTTCAACCACCCTTTGTTTCCCCCATCCATTCGCTTCATCTAATTAATATCTACTTATTCTTCAATCTCAATTCAAACACCAGTTCTTTGGGGAAGCCTTTGCCCTCTCCTTAGTTCAGGTCATATTTCCCTGTTATGCACTCTTAGAGTTATATTTATCTTTCTTTACTGTGCAGCCTTTATTATAGTTTATAACTAAACATTTATTTATCTGCTTTTTAAGTATAATTCTTTGCCAATCAACCCTCATCTCCATGGTGACAGTGTTGCCTTTGGTTCACTTTTTATTACAAACATCTAGCAGAGTGACTGGCATATAACGATGCTCTACAAAACTTTTAATAACAATAATTAACTTTCTCATATATATTAAGCATTTACTTAGATATTGTTCTAAGCGCTAATGTGAAGGAAGGCAGTAGAATATGATGTAAAAAGCATGAATTTGAAAACAGCCTGGGTTCAAACCTCAGCTTTACCTTTTATTAAATGTATGAACTCAGAAAAATTAAATTCCCTGTACCTGAGCTTGCCCATCAGTGAAACAGAGATAAATGTAAATCTGTGCGATGAGGTAACTGAGAATCAGAGGCATTGATTAACCTACCCAAGGTCTTAAAGCTGTAAGCAGCAGGGTTTATTATCTGAATCTGCTATTCAACTGCTACAGGAAGACATTTCTAAACTTACTGTAAAGATAGGCAGAGATACATAAGTACCTGTGCCTGTCCCTCACACCCTACCCTGCTCCTTCCTTTTCTTCAGACAGCAAGGAAGCTGTTAGGCCTAGACCAGTGGTAGGCAAACTATGGCTCTTTGACCCCTTGAGTGTGGCTCTTCCTAAGCCTTAGATACCCTAATTAAGTTAATAAAAATGTACCTACCTATATAGTTTAAGTTTAAAAAATTTGGCTCTCAAAAGAAATTTCAATCGTTGTACTGTTGATATTTGGCTCTGTTGACTAATGAGTTTGCCGACCACTGGCCTAGACCCATGAGAAAACATCCCAAGAAGTGAAATCAGGTTAAGAAGACTTTTCCACCAATGCCAGCATCAAACCTAGAAGACCAGCAACCACAGGCACCCTGGAGTGGACTGGTGACAAACACTGGTGCACTTGTGCCTCGCTGTAAAGTGGAATGTCACTTCACTAACAGATTTCAAATGTCACTCCTTTGCACATACATATCAATATGCTTTAATATTTATCACTTAATAAACACATGAAAGATTGCACCAAGTCTGTGTCCAATGATCCTTGATGATAAAGCATTAGTGGCCCAGGCCTTTTCTAGACCTAATGACATTTTGCTCCAATAGCCTGGCACTGTATCTCATATGCAACAAATAAGACACTCATGCATAAAATTAATACAGTAAACTCTCTAGGCAGTGATAAATTTGGAAAAGCAAAGACCCACATAATCATTTCATCTCTCTTAAAGGCAGATTTCCTATAAAACCTTGAATCACCTACATCTTGACTGGTAAGGCTCTATTGGAAATTATGCCATCATCTCCCATGAAACCCAATAGGGCATGTGCAGTCAAGGTGGAAATAAAGGGTGCAGCGAAGCTGTTGAGGAGATGCTTAGAAATATGACCATTTTATTTTATGTGGAAAGGCTATTGATCTCTAAGCATTGAGAGAGCTCTCAGCTTGCCCTTGGCTATTAAGTTATCCTCACCATTCTGCTCAAATCATTTCATCTGTGTATAAATGGGTCCTGATTCTCTTGTTTTATGCAGGGGCAGCTGAAGGTTAGTGTATGCCTGGAAACCTTTGATAAGTAGCTATATCAAGAGCATCATCATGGAAATGCAGGGTTGCCTTGATTTCTTCAATAGTTGCTAGCAAGTACCTCTCCTTTTTGTTTTGTTTTTAATACATTTCTTTTTATTTCAGAGAGGAAGGGAGAGGGAGAGAGAGATAGAAACATCAATGATGAGAGAGAACTTTTGATCAGCTGCCTCCTGCATGCCCCACACTGGGGATGGAGCCCACACCCTGGCATGTGCCCTGACCTGGAATCAAACTGTGACCTCCTGGTTCATAGGTCAACGCTCAACCACTGAACATGCTGGCCAGGCAACACCGCTCCTGAAAGCGTGAATCTCATGAAGATTTTCACAAATAAAACCGGAGTGTCCTCAGCAACATTTTAGTCACCCACACAATGAACCTTTTTTTGAAACAGAAACATTTCAAAGCGGATTTTGAAATCTAAAAACTAAACAATATTGTATTCAAATGTGGACACAAACCTGACTAACTCAGAGAAGGCCTGCGTGGTGGCCTTGCAAACTCAGAGACCTAAAGTAACCACAAAGGATGGTCTGAAATGAAGACCTTTCATTAAAAGCAGTTTATAGTGGATAGGCCTGTCAGGCCAGTATCTTCCCTGACAAAGATCAACTTCGATCTTTACTGAGCCTATTATCTTTTTTTATCTAAGATCATACCTCTGGAATGTCAGGGGAACTTGTAACTTCCCTTTTTCTGGACCCCTCAGGGCACAACAAATAGCACCAGAGAGCAGACCACAGATTTCCTAATTGTTATTGTTATCTGTTAATTGTTGACTGTTAATCATCCCATGCCCACCAATGTATCTATCATTGTACTTTATATCCAATCCTAGAGCTTCCCCTGCTTTGCTTTCTCACCTCCCTAATCTCTCATTAATGGATTTCATGTTATCCTCTTGCATCTCCTTCTTTGGTGGCAATTTATAAAATTGGGTGAAAAACCACCATTGTCCCGAGCATTATCCCAATACATTGAGATGCTGCTTCCTGGCAATTGTCAACAGTTTGACTCAAATAAACTCATAAAAAGTCTTCACAAGTTTTAACGTTTTCTTACGCTAATACAAAAATTCCCATTTATAGCTTTTGAAAAACAAAGGAGGTAACCATTGCTGCATAGATCCCATTAGACCTCCCTGAGAAGAGGAAAATGAAGGATTTGAAATATTTAGGGAATACCCTGTTAATTTGCTCCATGTGTCACGTTATACTTGGGTAGCATCTGAGAAAAATCAGGGGTTCTGGTTGAAATGATACTGAGGATGGCAGTTGGGCTTACTTCGCCAGGCTCAATGCAGCATCTCTGAGGGACTTCAGATGCCTGCTCTGACATTTTTATTCTCATCGCAAAGGTGAGTTTTCAGAACGAGTGCCTCATCGCTACTGTGCAATCAGTAAATTACACACGTGAGTGTCTTGGATGGATTCCTTTTGACCTTGATGGTCTTTGTTTTTTGTTGTGTCATTTCAAAGAAGGAAATGGAAAACAAACATTGTCAACTAAGATTCTCTTTTTACAGAAGGAGAACACTTCCTTTTTACCTTCTCCAGGTGGAGGCCTTGAACCACAACAGTAGTTTACATATTAAATTGATAACAGGAGTCTCTGTGGAAAATGAAAGGCAAGCTAAAACACACCCCGAGGGGATTATAAGGTGCAGAAATGTGATCTCGGGTTCTGTATAACCAACACATTAATATTAATAGTGAGTTAGGTGTACTTGCTTAGCAAGCAACTCTTCTCCCCAGGGTGTTCTCACCACAATGACAATGCCCACTGCTCGCATTCTGTTTCCTGACTTTGAAGCCCAGGTACCAGGATGTTAGCACTTCCTTGATGATTTCTCCTTTTCCTTACAGGTTAGAAAAGTCCCAACTCGTCCTTCAAATGTAATATATACTTTGTTCCATATTTGCACAGGGATTTCCCTTCCTCCACCATCCCTTTATGAAGGGTTCTTTGCCCTCTATTTCCCCCATCCTTTTATTATGCTGAAGTATATATAGCCTTTCTAATAGTAACAGTACCAAATCCCTGAATTATGGGAGCTTAGTTTGAACCAAATATTAAGTGAAAAAACTAATAATTTTAAGTGCACCTATAACGTTCCCGGAAAAACACAGCCCGCCAGAAGAGAAACTGCCTTTCACTCTGCCACCATCAGAGCTCCTCTCTCCTATGAGGGTAATTTTTCCCATTTCGTTTTCAGTGGTACATGTGTCTGGTAATTTAGAGAAAATATGTGAGTAAACGTAATTACTGATAAATAACATGGCACACATTGTTCAGGATGATAGGTTTTTATGTGTTTCTACTTGTGTTTATTTATAAAGCATTTTAACAAACAACAGTTAAAATTACCCCATTTTGCACCCTGCAAATGAATCATTCTAAAAAAGCGACGCAGACATATCAGACCTGCCACAGCATATGTTGGGTCACTGTGAGGTTAGAGGAGACATTCCATTTCTTAGCCTATTTTGGCTCCTTGAAAGATCGGATCTCTGTGCAGAATAAACACAAGAATTTTATATGTAAAAAGACCAGATGTCTTGTCTCATTCAAAAACTACTCATCAGGATCATTGCCAGAATATATGTAAGCTTACTTAAATCTACATCACTGTTACAGACTTATAGAAACTGAGAA
>NW_006383015.1:2826129-2828120 GCF_000327345.1 Myotis davidii | reverse complement strand
GAAAACAGACTAATGGACACCAGAGGGGGGGGGGGGGCTTGGGTGGAAAAGGGGAAGGGATTAAAACATACTAATTGGTAGTTACAGAATAGTCATGAGGATGTAAAGTACAGCATAGGAAATATAGTCAATAATATTGTAATAACTACATATGGTGCCAGGTGAGCACTTGAAATTTCAGGGAGAGGGGGCACTTTGTAAAGTATATGACTGTTTGACTGCTATGCTGTATAACTGAAACTAATACAAAGTCCTATTGAATGCAAACTGTAATTGAAAAATAAATTTTTAAAAATCTCCATCATTCATCATTCTTTTCTCTCCCCAATAATTGCATCTTTTGGTAGGCGTGTACAAACAAATAATTCTCACTATTGGAAATATAAATTTTATCTGCTTAGAACCCCAAAGTGCTAGAATGTTAAACCTGAAATAACATTTTAAAGTCCATTTCACAGATGAGCAAGAGAAACCCCAGAGATAAGTGGCTTACAAAAATAACACAGTAATAGGACATATTGTATAATTGTACAGAACTGGGAAACCTAGTATATTATACTGGAACTTCCTATTAAAAATAATGTATTCAGCCCTGGCTGGTTGCTCAGTGGTTAGAGCATCAGCCTGCAGCGTGAAGGGTCATGGGTTCGATTCCAGTCAAGGGCATGTATCTTGGTTGCAAGCTCAATCCCCAGTCCCAGTCTGGGTGCGAGCAGGAGGCAACCAATCAATGTGTCTCTCTCTTTGTCTCTCCCCTCCCCACTTCCACTCCCTCTAAAGATCAATGGAAACAATATCCTAGGGTAAGGATTAACAACAATAAATATGAATTCAAGTCATGTTTATCTCCTCTCTTTATACCACTAAAATGTTAATATATAAATGTTTTAAAATATGAACTCATCACAGCAAAGATAATGAGAAAAGAGGAAGCCTGTAGATGAGAGGTTTCACAGAATTCTAGAATATACAGGTGTACGAAGAAGGGATAATTAATGCAACAAGGCAGAGGGAACCAGCCTTCTCAGGGTTAACCTGTGCAGCAAATGGCAGGAGCCAAAGGAAGTCCCAAAGTAGCTAAGGTCCAGCAGACCCAGAGATAAACCAGCCTGGGATATAGCAGAAAGACAAATAGTTTTACAAAAGAATTTTCCAGAAATAAAACTTGAGTGTCGATAAAAGAAATCTTTTGAGAAAGTGTATGGGGATGTATATGACAAGGAAGATGAATACAAAGCTCCTTTGAAATGCCGGGAAAGGAAAAACAATTGTTATACAAGAGCAGATTATAACAACTAGCAATTGGCCTTATCTTAAATCCACAAATTTATGAATTGTTGAGATAATTTAATTTAACAAACATCTATTGAGCATCCACTAAGACAAAGAACTATGGGAGTTACAAGTTGAACAGGAAAAAGTCCTAGCCCTCCAGGAGATTAGGTCTGGTGACAAACATATATAGGGTATCTTGAGAAATGTATACACACTTTAAATAATTACTAGTTCCAATGGGTTAAATCTAAAAAGAAAGAAACATCAATTGAGCTATCAGAAAAAAAGTGTGTATATATTTTTGGGGGACACCCTGTGTATACACATCAAATGATCATATGAGGCATACCAACATGCATTCTATAATGGTGCAAGCAACTGTAATAGCTCAAAAAGAGAAAGATAATTCAGACTGTGGAATCCAGAAATATTAGACTGGTAATCATGAACATGGGATGAATTAAGAGTTGCCATGAAGAATGCATTTGCCAAATGGCGAGCCTGGAATCCCAGAGAAAAGAATTTAAACATATTAGAAATGCTTAAGCAGCATGGAGCCATATATATATATACACTAGGGGCCCGGTGCACGAAATTCGTGCATGGGGTGTGTGTGTGGGGAGGGGGGAGTGTCCCTCAGCCCAGCCTGCCCCCTCTCACATATTGGGAGCCCTCAGGCGTTGACCCCCATCACCCTCCAATCGCAGGATCGGCCC
>NW_006383015.1:2821035-2825396 GCF_000327345.1 Myotis davidii | reverse complement strand
GGGGAGAAGCCAAGCCTCTTCAGTCTTCAGACTTCAGTCTTCACTCCGGAGCCTTCAGTCTTCGCTCACACCTGCATATGCAAATTAACTGCCATCTTTGTTGGGTTAATTTGCATAGCCACTCTGATTGGCTGGTGGGCATAACAGAGTGACACCAATTTCCATTTTTCTCTTTTATTAGTGTAGATATATAGATATATATATGTAAAAATTAATCATATTTTTAAAATAAATCTAATAAAGGTATGATTTACATCCTACACAATGCATCTGTTTCAAGGGAACAGTTGATGAGTTTTGACAAATGTATATACTTGTGTAACCACCATCCTGATCAAGATACAGAACATTTACATCATCCCAGAAGTTTCCCATGATTTTTCACAGTCAGTCCTCCATTCTCTACCTGAAAGACTATGGATCTGCTTTCTATCACTATACATTTTGTCTGCTCTGCACATTTATATAAATGGAATTATACAGTCTTGACTCATTTGTATGTAGCTCAGTTCACTGAATAATGTTTCATGAGTTTTATGTTGTCTTGGTGCTCCTGCCCATGTACCTCAGAAGGACACTCCTCCATCCACAGAACTGCCCACTTGCACAGATCTGTGCTCAGCCTCAGTCCCTCTACTGCTGTATAACTCCCACCCCCAAACTTTACAAATTATAAAAGCAGTGAGTATTTGTTTTCCTTATGAATTAGCCTTTTGGGCAGGGCCTGGGGGAAGCAGCTCACCTGTGCTCCACATGACATCAGTGGGATGTAGCTCAACCAGGCTGGAGTCTTCCCTTCAAGACTGTGCACTCACATGGCAGGCACTTAGTGTGTCTTCCGGCTGAGAGATGGCCCTGGGCTGTCAATCAGGGCCTTAGTTCCTCTCCATAGGGTACTTGGGCTTCCTCCCAGCATGGTGGTTAGGTTCCGAGAACTAGTTTTTTCAAGAGACAGGATGTGGAAGTACAAGATGCTGATCTCTAAGGGCCTGGTGTCAGAAACTGACATCACTTCCTCGATATTCTATCACTAAAGCAGTAACAGAATTGATCCAGGATCAAGGGGCAGAGACATGGACTCTCACCTCTTGAGGGAGGGAATACCCAAAATTGCAGCCATATTTAATCTAGCACATCTTCCTATTCAAGGGAGAGGCCTTTTAAAGAAAAGATTTATTCAACAGCAAAGGAAACTTACACTGGGCATCTACACAAACTCACCTAGTCTTCTTGTCAGACATTTTATTAAAAGGTGGGTGGGAAGAGATTAACCAAAGAACTTATATGCATATATGCATAACCGTTGGACACAGACAATAGTGCGCTGAAGGCGTGAGGGATGGAAAGGACAGGCTAGAAGGGGTCAAGGGGTAAAAAAGGGCATATTTGTATAACTTTGAAAATAAAGATAAATTTAAAAAGTAAAATAAAACAGGGCAGGAAAGAGAATGACCATGATGAACAAACAGAAGAATAGTGTGGGGAAAACAAAATTGATACAAATACTTGGAAATCACTTGTTTTCATTCAAATTATAATTCAATTCTAATTTGTAATTATTCCCAAAGATAATGGAAAGGATATTATTACATCTATAAAACAAGCACAAGCAGGTTGCAATTAGAAAAGGAAAGAAGAATCTGAGAACAGAATGCATTCCTGGAAATTATATATAATATTTACTAAAATATCAAATTCACTACAGAGGCTGAACCTTAGAATGGATATGGCTGAAGATCAAGTTAGACATCTAAAGACAACAAAAATAAATCAGCCAGAACTTAAAGCTAAAAGACAAAAGGATGAAGCAAGGAAAAATTAAAGCACACAGAAACTTGTTCCAGAAGGCACAACATATGTCTGCTAGGCACCCCATAAAGGTAATATGGAGAAAATTAAAGGAAAGAGGTGAGCAAAAAAAGAGAAATTACCTAAAATAACACCAAAAACAAAACCCCAAAAACAAAAAAACAGGCATTTAATTTCAAGAAGGGTGAATGACAAAAAGCTCCCACTTAGCTGTTTAGGGGTGAAATTTTTGAAGTTTAAGATTTAAAAGAAATTTCTAAAAGTTAGGACGGGTGGTAGAAGCTGATAGTAAAATTGGCATCAATTTTAACATTAACTCTGGATTCTATAAGAGAATAATTAATGCTTTCATATGTCTGAAGAAAAAAGATCTGAACTTATAATTTTATAACTAGCTATCAAGCAAATGTGTGGACAAAATAATTCCATTTTCAGATATCTGAGGACTCAGCAAGCTTATCTCCCAAGACCCTTTTTAAAATAGATCTTAAAGTTATATCCCAACAAAATGAGGGAAAAAATCCAAGAAAAAGAAATAGGATCTAATAGTGAAACCAGCCCAAAAGTGCAATGAGCATCCCAGGATTATATCAGTAAAGCAGGTCAGATTATAATAAAGTAGAAGCTCTAGGAAAAATCATTTAATTTATTTGTTTAAAAATGTGAAAACTATTCACAAGGGTTCCATAAAAACTAAAATAAATGCATTTGAAAGTTCTGGGAATAAAAAAATAGCTTTATAAGAAAATTATGGTCCAAACATGAAGCCTACTCTTTAATAAATGAAAGAAGAATCAATTTATCTTAAAAGGGAGAATATTCTCCTTCAAATAGGATAGGTTCAGTGACGTAGCATTAGATTTCCTTCTCTCTGGGTCTAATTATGGACTTCTTGATTTAGTGCTGCAATAAATAAGTTTTACATAATCTATAATAATAAAGGCATAATATGCTAATTAGACCGGAAGTCCTTCCTGACAAAGCCAGGGCTGGGAGGGAAGGGAAGTCCAGGTCCTGGGTGTCTGCTGGTGGCCAGAGGGAAGCCTGGGTCCTGGGTGCTTGAGGGAAGCCAGTGCCAGCAGCTGGGGGGAAGAAAAGCCAACTCTTACACAAATTTTGTGCATCGGGCCTCTAGTCTTTAAAAAGTAGATATATTAAAATAATAGATATATTTATATGTATCTGTGCATGTGCATATAGTGCATGTACATACACATGTGTATGTGTATATCCTTATATACATCAACTCTATAAAATTAATTGGATAACAGCCTGGGAGTGAAAAAGAGTGACAGAGAGTGTAGGTATGCTAATTTCTTAATTTTACATAGATACAGCTTAAAAATTAATGGTTCAATAAAACAGAAGTTAAGATATGCAATTTATAATTCTAGAGTAATAATTAGAAGATCTAAAAAGAATAACACAATTTAAAAAATTCCTGATGTCAATGGCTGGTAGCATATTTACTCCAAGTTCCTCAGTTATTCTAGTGTTTAGTATAACTTTAAGTCATTAAATCAGGAAAAAGATCACAGGTATGTCATTTAGTGTTATTGAGGTCACCAACTTTTGAGGAGGTAGCAGTGGGAAGGGAACCCAAGACACATCCTATGGCCCCCCAAGAAGGGGCGCGACTTTTTGGAAGCAGCTCTTCTGAGCAGAAGGCAAACCCTTCTTGCTGAGCAGCTGGAATCTGGGAGCTTCAATCCTGGAGGGGAAGATGGGGGCTGCACTATAGCATCTGCTCCAGCAGGCAGCTGGAGTGGTTAATACCTCTGCATTCATGGAAAGGGGACTCCATAACCAGGACTTTATTGTGTGTGTTATAAATATATGTTATTCAGTAGTTATGTTACTGAATGTTATTCAGTAATTATAAGATGGTTCTCTCTCATTTGTACTAAAAATACTATTCATGTTAGAAATAGCATAAAATAAGTCCAAATAATTATTTCCAACATGAGTATCTTTTTGTAGTAGACTCTCTGTAAAACTATATGCAATTAGGATATAGTTGCTCAAATCCTCCAGAACATAAGGCATATTCCTCTTCTTATGCAAAATGAAGCATTAAAAATGTGTGAAAGTCTCATCTCCTAATTATAAATTCTCTCTTAAATTTATTCTACTCCTACTCTGTATCATGAAAAGATAGTAATGCATATTCAATTGTATCACTCCTTCACCTATAGGTTACAAATACAATAAAATTTTGTTAATTCTGTTTTCACTAGATTAGATTTATAGATATTGTAATAGAGGATGTGTAGAGATTCACTTTTGTTCTATGATTTTTAAAATAGCTTTAGAGTTTCTACAAAAAGGTTATATTCATAAAAATTCAACAATTCCAGGAATGTATAAGAATAAGGCAATTAATCACTTAAATCACACCATTCAAAAAACCCCACAATGAGCATCACTCTAGATAACTCTGTACAGATAAGAGGTAGTTGGATGGATGAAGAGGTAGAGGAAGATAGAGATAATAGAAAAAAATGTATAAATGGGATTACATGTACATACAAATTTATAGAATTTCATCTGAA
>NW_006383015.1:2795050-2820861 GCF_000327345.1 Myotis davidii | reverse complement strand
TATGACCAATAAATTAATATCTTCCTCATTTAAATTTATAGTGTCTTAAATGCATGATGATACACTGCCACGTTCAGTAAAATAATTAAGAATCTACTCGATATCAGGTACTGCGGTGTAGGGCATAGAATTAAGTGGAAAAAGTAAAGAAACATTTGTCTAAGGGTTTTTTATCACAAAAGAACAAAGTAATGGCCAAAGGACATGGCTTGTTTATTGTTATAATATTTATATTTACTGACTGAGAAATGAATTGTGGTTTATTTCTTGCCTGTCCTTTTTCTATATGTAAATATACATTTTCTTGTGAAAACAGAATATATTTCCAACTCCATTCTGTAGTCTCCTGAGCAATCCCCATATCATTAACTATTATTTTAAAAAGTAATTCTTAGTAGCTCTATGGATGTAATTTTAATGGGCACATTTTAACATATGGTGGAGCTATAAAATATTTTAATTACTCCCCAATTGTTTAATGTTTATGCTGTTAACTTTTTTCTATTATAAAACAATATATTTACTAAACCTTAGGAAGGTACTAGAGCAGAAATAAAATGATTCAACTTTTTCAACTTTTCAAGACAAGAGGATGAAATTTATTCAAGTGACTCTCTGATACTTAGAATCCCAAATTCATCTCCTAAATAGTGTTCTCTCTACTTTTTTTCCCTGTATGAACTGACAATTTTATTTTCTTCTTTAATCTTTTCTCTGATCAATGTATTGTTTTCTCCATTTCTTTTCTGTTTTCTTGGTTATTTTTCCTGTGTGAGGGCCACCTTTGACACCTAAAATAGCCAATTAGAGAATATTTAAATTTCTGGGGAAAGCAACTCTTATTGTTTCTCATTATTTTACTGTCTCTTGTTTGCCAATAAACACAGGAAGATTCATACAGCATCAATCTGTATCCAGTTGCCCAGCCTGAGAGTTCACCATCATCACTAAATGAACACTTGAGTTTTGGTTTAGAAAACTCACAGCACTTCTAGCTGAGGTCCAATTCTTCTATGTAATATTAATGTCTTTGATTGTGTTCTTTCCCTTACCCAAGGGAAATAGTTCAGTGGCTTAATTTTTTTGTTTTTGCTTTCATGAATTTAAAAATAAATAAATAAAATAACCCAAAGGCAATAAATTATTCATCATCTTGCTTAGTCTTAAATCCCAGGTTACTTTTTTTCTATTACATCCACATATATTCTTTCCTGTCCCATAATACTTCAGATACCAGTTAATAAATACATGCACTTGCATGTTGATCGCTGGGTTTAATCACATAAATGCTTATAAAATCCAAGGGACTAATTATTTTAAGCTTTCTACTGCATTGAGGAACACTTTGCTGGGAATTGAATATTAAAAATGCAAAAGCTCTCTCTCTAATGTAAAATGTAAACTGTTTTATTCTCATGAGGAAAGATAGTATAAGCTAAAAGAAAATTGCCCCCCCCCAAAAAAAAGCAAATATATTCTAATTGGCTTCCTTGAATCCATTTTGATTTTACTTCTTAATGAAAAGTTGGAGGAGAAGCCATTTAGTTTGCACAAAAAGACTAGAAACCAATCATCATATGTGGTACTAAAAAGTCCTCTGTAATTCCATGTACTACATTTTGGGGTTAGTCATTATAGCTATAACCATTTTGGTAAAGAAGTGGTATCCAATGTTTAAATATTGAGTATGACCTCTTGTTATTAAAATGTATCTCTTATGGGTCAGTTAATGCAGGACATCTGCCCCAAGTCTTCACCAATGTGAATACAAAACTAACAATAGGACAAATACTGGCATTTGTTAAATGTATCAGGTATGTAAAGGCTGCAAAATTGATTCATGGCATAACAAGATGATGGATAAACGCAGTCAGAAGTTGATGGAATATTTGTATTTAACAACATGGGACCATTTTTGAGAATACCTATATGCACTTTTGCTGACTATTAGTACTGGGAATAGGTTTAGGAGACCATTCTGTCTGGTAATTTTTAAATTGTGTTTCACCGAGTCTTTGGAAACTTCCACAGAGGTTGAATCAATGGCATGGAGAAAGGGGAAGGCTAAGCAGGGCTCCTCCACCTTTTAATCAAAGTTGCTCAGCCCTTATGTCTCACAAATTGGATGAAAACCTAAAATTTTATTTTAAAAATGAGAAATAAAATTCTTTGGTCCACTCCTTCATAATACAGGTGAGAAAACTGAATACCAAATAGGTGGTTTACCCACCAAGCAATTACCTGGTGGTAAATCGGATGTACTATCCAACCCTTTTACATGACCCAGCAGCTTTAAAAAAAAAAAAAATGGTACTATTTTCATAGTCTCAAAAGTCTACTATGAATTGAAATTTTCTAAAAATGGGATTATTTTTGGTCAACTGTCTTTTCTTATTTTGTGAATACTGTAACGAAAGCCAAGGTTTAGCTGCCTGGCCTCCACAAAAACCAAACTTGTTAGAGAGGTGCTGGCAAAAAAGAAAAGGTTTATTCAAGTGTCAGCCACCTGAGAAGATGGGAGACTCTTGTTGCAAAGCCCATCTCAAAATCTCAATGCAGGCAGAGATTTTTATAAGGAGGGAGAAGGAAAGCAGAACAAAGAAATTAAGGGGGGAGAATTGAAAAGCTCTCTATATTCAGGCCAGCACAGTCCATTTTGATAGGATCTTGAAACTGGTCAATTGACGGTCTGGTGTATGCCATCCTGGTTTTACGTCTGAATATCAGCAATTCTCCCAGAGCTGGGATGACTGAAGTTTTGAGTCTGTACCTTATGAAGCTAGTTCCTAGGATTGTTATACAAACATGCTATTTATGTACAAGCTACACATTAGTCAGAATGAGCATTTACAGAAACAATGTCAAAAGAATGGTGGGGTGGGTTACAATTCCCCACTGTTACAATACAACTGTAAAGTTAAACTTGGAGAGAATTATCAAAAGGGAAAGGTTTTTTTTTTCTGTGACCTCTCCCTTTTATGATCCAAGAATCTCTACTTAGGTTTGTAACTTTAAGTTATTAAGCTTAGTTTTGCCTTAATGTTTTCATTTTTTAAATGATTATAGTGCCATAACATTAAACAGCAATGAGATGCCATTTCACATAAAAATCCAATGATATCAGGTGTTGCTGAAAAAAATGGGGAGCTTGCACTCAAGGACTGCTCATAAGAGTGGAATTCAGTTCAACCTTTGAATACAGTTTGGTAAAATCTAATAGAGTTGACAACATGATATTTTATAAGCCAGAGATACTACTTCTAGTTTTATGTACCTAAGCATCCTATAGCAGACCTACAGGAGGATGCTGATTCTTAAAATGGAAAATTAAAAACCAAAGCCCACCAACGGAGGACTAGGCAGGGTAGGTTTCCAGTTTCCCACCTGAGGAGCATAGAAGGCACTATTTTATCCAAACAAGTAAAAAGCCAAACACACTGAAAAATCAACAACTTTTCTAGGATGCATAAGTGAGGGGAAGACAATGCAGCCCCCAGTAGGAGAGACAAACAGGCACCTACAGGGAGTTGTGGCTTATCAGAGCAGAGATGTTCAATGGGGGGAGCCGCCGGGGGAGGGGGGACAAGCTTCCAGGAGAAAACCTTGAACTGCAATTGATGAATTGCTGGAGGCTCAGTGCAGACAAGTCATGGAGGAACCCAATCGTAGGCGGCCTCCCAGAACATTGTGAGATTGACCTGGAGGAGTGTGAGCCAGTTTTCACAGTGAAGATGCAGAAATATGGGAGAAAAATCCCCTCAGCTTCCAGCAAGGGAAGGGGACTAGAAACCATTTTTTGAAATCCAGCTGAACATTGGGGTCTTCTCAATAAAGCCTGCCCTCAAGAGAAGCTGGTTGACCATAGCCTAACCTCCTAGACTAGAGTATTATTAGAGCCCCATTGACTTGGGGAAGGGAAATTACCCAACTCCACCCCGGTATTAGGGTACATGGTGATGCATATAAACGTAAGTATTTCTTTTATCTGCAAGAATGGCTCACCCTTAGCAGCAGACAGAACCAGGAGCACACACTCTAATATGACTACCGTCCCAAGAAAGACTCGTTAAACAGTGACCATGTCTCTCCTACACACTCCTTTCCTGGTTCATGAGGGACCAACAGTTGTAAACTTCAACTCCACCTGTCAGTGTTTTCTGCCTTCAACTTGATGTGAACTGATTCCTTCCATCCAGTAACATCACTGTTCTGATCACTAAACATTCATTTCTGCAAGAGAACTCGATTTTCCCATTTTCCTAATTTTTCTGATTTTTTTTAAGATCTAAGATTTTGTGATTTAAAAAAAAATCTTTAAATTTTCCAAGAAATTCTAAGAAGGAATTCCCATATGGAAAATATAATCTACACAGTAACACACAGACTCAAGTAATATTCACCATATTCCTGACTGTGATTACAGCTAAGAAGGGACAGGAGATGAGTATAGAGAGAGAAATAAAAGGAGCTTAAATTGTATCTGCAATGTGGTCTTTTATGAAAACTTCAAAACAAAAATGATAAAATTATGTCTGCTAGTTCTAACAGAGAGTGTATACAGTGTATATGTGTATTTGGTAAATTATTTTACTTTTCTGGGCTTTTTAAATCTTTCCAAAGAAATTGGTAAGGCTGGCTCCTGGGTCTCACTGCCAGAGGTCCTAATTTTGTGGGTCTTGGGGGAAAACTGGGAATCTTCACTTTTGTTAATGGCTGCAAAGGATGATGGGGGTAGAAGGCACTCAGTAAACTTGGATAAGCGTTGGCCATACTCAGGGAAACCCAGATGAAAACAGGAGGTACCAGCAAAGAATCTTAAATCAATCGTGGCCAAACAGGATTTGCAAATCACATCCAAAGAATAAGCGCAGCATCTGGAGGAGCCAGTGCCTTTGCCCAGGGTGTATGGTGGCAGGAAAGGCCCCCTGAGGCTCATGCCACCCCGCCCACCATTGTTCACTGGTTTCAATAGCATGGTGGGTGGGGAGTGGAGGAGACAACAAAACTCTGTGTTGAAGAAGTTCTTTAAGAGTTTCCAAAGTTCTTCCTGTATTAAAAGGAAAATTCCAAGCCCATCCATTCATTTGCCTTCTTTATGATGTACTTAAAAGGCACTGTCTGACCTCACTGTTACTTCCAAAGCCTTTTCACAGCAGTTTATGCTTTCTGATTGCTTTACAATCTTGAAGCAGTTAATGATTAAATTACTAGTTTCAAACCCTCATTATAAAGCAATAATGTCAAAACCCGTTTCTCTTGATTGCTTGATTTAAAAAGTCTTAACTCAGTACCATTAGTTAGTCCATATGCTAATATTTGAGAAATATTTATGCCATGAGAAATTATGTATGTTTTATGACACTAACAAGTGCAGCAAGAAGCAAGTTTTAGAGCTGATGATGATTAAGAGAAAGTAAATCCAGACTCCTGAATTCTAAAAGTAATGTGCATTTTTTTCTTCATTCTTTTTGTGTAGAAAAATGTGTGGTTTTTTTCTTTTTTGAGAAAAAAAGAGGCAGAGCTCCCAGGAGTTCTTTGAGTTCTCAGAAAAATCCCAACTTCTGCATTAATCCTTTGACATCCAACAGCAAAGCCACCGAAAGCCTGGTGAACTTGATCTAAGCTTCTGAGCGAACCTTTCTCCCTCTCCTCTATGTCTCCTTCTGGTTTTTGCTATCTGATGCCAAACTGAAAGGGAACTCCCCCTCCCAGATGCAACTGACAAGGCTCATTGTCATGCGATCAAAGCTACACCATGTGGAAATTATTTGGATATTTTTCCAAATGCCATGGAGTAAGTGGAATGCCATCTGTACAGGGAGTTTCACAGGCTGCTGCTCTGACTTTGGCATTTAAACAGGACTCTGAGCTGCCATTGTGACATAATGGGCTACACTGCTAATCCCCAAACTTTCAATTGTAAAAAAAATGAAAACTTTCTAATTGTCCTCCGTAATGTCCAGTTGACAAAGACATCTGCCTAGCAACACCTGAGATAGACTCCTCCCATTTCCCACTGAAACAGGTAACACTTACAATTAAGACTGTTGGATGGCCCTCTGCCAGAATCTGGGTGGTGCCTGCCCTAATGAGGCAGGGGGACTGAGATACGATGGCCATGCTGGATTGAGGGAAATTGATCTTGGCTTTGCCTCATGAAACTAAGGCATGAGTTAAGGCAAAAGGCATTGTCAATTTCCCTTGCTGTCTGCTCCCTGACCTTCAAGTTCTCCAGCTGGTGACAACCAAAACTCTGAGAAACCAGCCTTCAACTGCATGGGCCTAACGTTCTTCAATACAAATGAATCTCCTTGCTCATGAATCTGTCCTCACGCTCATCTTTTACCGACAGATAGATATTGCACAATGCGGACAGACAGTGACAAATGCGATAGTAAAAGAGAAATGAGCAGAGCCATGGAAATTGCCTCTGCACCTATTTACAAGGAAAATGCTCTATGTGAAGATGGAGAAAGGAAAGCCACTGCTAGCAATTCTTTTGAAAAATACTGTTTTTTTAACACATTGGTGAAGAGTATTTGAAAAAATAGTGAGTATAAAAAAAAGATAACCACATAAAGCAGAATTAAATTCAATAAAAGCATTTTGCATATATAATTGCATTATGCTCATCACAGCTACGTGAGTTGAACAGTGTGGGCAAGAAAAGTTCACTCTCTTCTCTAGTACAGTGGGATCCAGTCCCCAAACACTGGAATCCACTCATTAATGTGGCATTCATTTATGGCATGAGAACAAAGGTATGGCTCTGTAGCAAGTACCAAGCCTGATCAGACACAGATGGTGTGCCTGTCACTCCATGCTGACTCCTGGAAATCACAAATAACCAAAACATGACTGACAAAAACCTAAGTGATCAAAGAGAATGATTGATAAGTTGTTACAAGCCTCCAGAGGAAGGAAAAGGAAACTTAAATGGAAGGGAATTAAGAACACTTGACTTCCTAGAAGTTGTGTGTGTGTGTGTGTATGTGTGTTTTCACCACTCAAGTCCAGTCTCTTCCATCATCATTTATCCCCCCTTTACCTTCTTCTAACTCCTCCATACCCCATCCCCTTTGGTAATCACCATTCTGTTGAAGAGCATGTCAAGCCAAGGCAATAACAAGAGCCAAGGTAGAGCAAGAAGGGAATAAAGACTAAGTCTGGAGAGGTAGAATGGGAGCATAGACATGGGAAGCCTTGACGATTCAGCTAAGTGGCTACAGATTTAAACCAAAATGATGATTCTTGAACAATAGAGTTAAAACATTAGTACTGTAGAGTCAATAGAACACAGATTGTAAATTGTATTAGAAGGGAGGATTGAAGGAGAGTAGGGGGAAAAGTCTGTGAAATTGTTTGAGTGAGATTTACAGAATGCCTGAAATAGTTGGAGTCAATTAATTATGTTATGTTTTATAGATGAGGGAATGAAAACACCCAGCACTGAACATGTTAAAGTCACATGGTTGACAGTGGCAGTCATGACCCAAGCCTGGAATCTCATTGCAGAGTCCGTGCTCTTCACCATCTGCTGCTGAACATCCTATCCCAGCGCTGAGGGCACAGCCATGATATGACATTAATAAACAAATACTCAAGGTACAAATAAAGAATAAAAATGGGAGCAATCTAAAATTTCTATAACACACAAGAATGCAGGCATCAGCCTGGCCAGTATGGCTCAGCGGTTGAGCTTCCACGCAGGAACCAAGAGGTCAAGGTTCGATTCCTGGTTAGGGCACATCCGAGATTTCAGGCTCCATACCCATTAGGGGGCATGCAGAAGGCAGCCAATCAATGATGTTTCTCTCTCATCAATGTTTCTATCTCTCTATCCCTCTCCCTTCCTTTCTCTTTAAGAAAAATCAATAAAAAGCATATATTAAAAAATGCAGGCATCAATTATGAAACATATATACCATGAGCATGAAAATAATGTTTGAGAGAATATTTAATGGTATAGAAATAGTTTAATCATATGCTAAGTGAAAAAAAATTAGATTATCAACCTATATCCACATCTATGTGTATGTAGAATAAACATAAGAAAGTTTTATATAAAAAAATATGTATTTACAGTTTTTATTTATCTTGAAGGGGGGATTTGGAGCAATTTTATTATCTTTATTTTTCTACACTTTATGGTTTTTCTGCTTGACTTCTGTAATAAAACTGCATAATCTTCTAGTGCCAAATAGCCAATTTGCTCAGCATTGTCACCTCTCATACATATTTCTTATGTAGATAGAACCTCACAGCTTCATGTTTAGTTTCTTTCATGTATCTGAGCACTAAGCAGGTACCAGACCCTCTGCTAAGCACTGGAGTTGCAACTGTGAATAAGACAAATAGAACCATGAACCTTGCAGCCTAGTGGAGAACAAGATATTGAACAAATAAATTAAAATGTGATAGTTGTTTCCAGAGGGAAATTATGGGATGCTGTGAGAGTACCCGCAAGTACACAGAAGGACTGGCTGAGGAAGGAGGTAAAGATGAAGAATAGACATGAAGGAAAGTGAGGGGTGAGAGTCTTCCAGGATGAGCAAAGAACATGCATGAAGTCCTTAGGAGAGGGGATGTGGAAGAGAAGAAAAGGACAAGGATTCTGGAAAGACAATGGAGATCCCAGCTTGTGTGAAAGGTGGAGGGTCTGAGAGCGATGTAAATTTCCCTGGCCTTTGTCCCGAAGAAAATGGGGAGCCTCTGTTGTCCAGTGTGGACTCGTCTGGAGAAGAAAAAAAGACATAGCAGGGAAACAAGATGTTCTAGAAAGGATGGTAACTTGTGCCAGGAGAGTGGCATTTTTTAAGGACAAAAAGCAGATGATTCAAGAGTACCGGTATTTAAGAGGTAGAGTAGCGGGACTTGATTAGATGTGTTTGGTGGGGGTAAGAAAACTATGGAAGCAAGCTCTCTGATGTCTGATTTGAATAGATGGATGTAACTTACTGAGATTGAAGGCGCTAGAGGCGAGGGAGGCTAGCAAAGAATGAAACAGACCTTCACCTCTAAAATCCAAACTAGTCTAAGAAACTTCTTAAGTGATGTTTATACTTCCTCGTGAAAAGTTAAACTGGCAGAATAAGCAGCTAATCGCGACGTAATTCTCAGGGACCTGGGATTGAGGGATTAGCGTTCGCTAAATCCTTATGAAGATAAATGGTCCTCCTGACAGCTGGGGTTTGAAAAGAAATACAGAATTTCAACTCCTTAAATAAGCAATGACTTAAGTAGAGCTTAGCATCATTTGTCATCCAGACAAACAGGCAGGTGCCTCTTTCTGCATGGGTTCTAACGAGAATCTGGAGGTCACATCTTAGCTCAATTATGGCTGTGTGGGAAGCCTCTTGCTTTCAGAGCTTGCCAAACAGTGTTCCTGCTGCAAATGGAGCCTGTCTTGGTTTATTAGTAAGGAGCTTTAAAGAAGCTTATTGTTTTCAAATCCTTGTCTGATTCTTCTTTCAAAATAAACTCATTTGTGATGTCATTGCCTTAAGGGTTCTCATGCAGCACCACACAGGGATGGCAATGATTGGTTAGATATCTGGAATGCCATCTTATAATTACCAAACAGGTAGGTCAAGAATTATGATAGCTAATTATCTATCAGAGAGAAGATAACATTCAGCTATTAAGTATAATTTCTTATCTAGTTCATTAAAAGAAGGGAACCCCGTTTATGGCTTCCTACATACTGGCTAAGCTTATGACATCTTTCTTTATTTGTGTTACTCTTCATTTCTTTATTTGTGATATTTTTCGTTTTCTCCAGCTTTACTGAAAGGTGTTCCAAAATGTTCACAACTTAGGTTTTTCTATACAAACTGCTTCTATTGCAGCTATTCTTTTAAAAAGCCTACCCTTTTGTATTCCAATCTAAAGTCTTAAAATATATTTTTACCTGAAAAAAGAAAGTGCTTTAATGTAAAAAAAAATTAAAAAAATGTGGAAACCACATAAAACAAGCTTATCATAGGCTGTCAACTTGAAACTGATGGTAAAAAAGAAGCGACTTTGCCGATATTTCTCAGTAACACCTCAGTTAAAAGGGGTGATCCCTTCTGATTATGAATATTTTTAATATCTGTCATCACATTTACAAAGTGTCATGAATCCTTTGCCCACATGCCCCTGATAGGAGGAGATGCCGGAAAATTTAACTCTTTGGAGCATACTGTCTTTGCAAGACACAAGGCTGAAACATACTTGTGTGGGCTTGTCAGTCTTTGTAGATGAATCCTAACTAAGTGCATCCAATCCATTCTTAAATTATTTTTCAGTGTTCATTAGGCAATAGCATAAGACAAGACCAAATGGAAAAGGTGCATGACGTCTACACAAGGAAAACAAAACATCCCAGAAATAAAAATGCCAGCTGGGGAGAAGCCATAATTAATGAAATAGTGCCAAGGTGATTGTCTTGCTGCAATCACCAGGTGTCTCTGACAGTTCAACAGAGACTGATGACCGGTGGTGAAGCGGACAGCCCAGGGACTCCCATACTCCGAGTTGTACAGAGGACTGAAATGGAGTGTGAAGCGCTCATATGCTGCAGTGCCTCCCTCCTATCAACAATGCAGTAAGCAAAACTAACTGGCTTGCAAAGCCCTATAACAGTCCTTAGTGACAGTCATTCTACAGTTACACCACTGCCCTGACCTTTGCAGAAAATTAATAGCTTTGAATGGCCTTACCTCATCCACGTTCAACCCAATTTATTTTTTAGAGGATATTGCTATGATTGTCTGAATTTTTTAAAGGCTTCAGTAAAACATTAGGAAAAGTTGATGAGAAACATACACTGCAACCAATATAATATGATCCCAATTTTGTTTTTACAGAATGTATGTATGCAAAGAAAAAAAGGACGACAAAGAAAGATACCAACATGCACTGGTTTCTGTGAGTGGCTGTTAGCTCCAGTAATTGCTATTGTAACAGCAAGCAGAAACCAACCATGCTTTTCTCGGTATTTCTTCCACAAATCCACTCTATGATTTTGCCCCTGGAATGAAATTTCACAGACTCCTCAAGTGTTTTTTCTGGTGACTCAAGTAATAAAGGAATAGCCTCTCCAGATAATAAAAAGTCCATTTTGGTCTAAGAATCATACAGCTCTAGTCAGGTGTCATATTAAGACTCCAAATTCTTAGCCAACGTATACCTTTTCCCATATGAGCAGTAATGCTTGTTTAGACCAAAGATTGCACAGTGGGAAAGGGATGACAGCTCACATTCTCCCCTTGCATCCTCCACAATTTGCTAAGTGACATCAGAGGCCTCTGTGGACTTGGCTGAGGGTGGAAGGTGATGAGAGGCAAAGGGGCAGGGGACGTTTTTCTTGACTGACTCACCTGTAATCTGGTGTTAGTGCCCTCGGGAAATGGCCCTTGAGAAATGCCTTTGGAAATGACTGTCTCTCTCATGGGGATCTTTTGCAAAGTTCTCAGAGATCCACCTCTGGGTATCTCTGACTATAGTTTCCTTTCACACCCTCAATGCCTATCCTCTAACATGCTTCTAACATTCATTCCCTCAGCCCCTGGACTATCAGCACTGCACATCCAGGTTGGGATCATATTGTCCCTTCATATGATATTCTGACAAAGTCCATTTTAATATAATCCCAGGCTGCTGCTCTCAGTGGGGTCAACATCTAGTCCATGAGAAACACTTTGCCTTCCCTGCATCCCTGGTCATTCTCTGACCTTAGGATTTCTCCTGGGAGGCATCAGACCTTAGTTCTGAGTTCATCAAACTCCAGGGAACAAATGGCAAGTCCTCTAAGTAGATCTTCTGATACCCCATGTCTCACTTGGCCAAGGTGAAGAAGAAGCAACTCAATCCCCTATGCCCTTCTCGTGGGAGCTCATCCTGGGTTAACAGTGCTAACAAATTTACCCATCTCGTGATGCATCCCGCCTAAGTGGTCCATGACTCTTTAGAATGAAGGGTATATGAAACCCATTGCACCATTCTTAGAGTTTCCAGTTTCTACTGAAACTTAGTGATAAGAGAAATACTAATATATTGCTGAATTTTCTTTTGTATGTTTTTCTCTTTGTTTTCTGATTTACTTACAGTTACATGAAGTATTTGGCTGCATATTCAGTGTTAATTTTGTGAAAGCAATTTGGAAGTAGTTGCATATATTTGTTCCACAAAAATTTAAAATATTGTTTTTCTAAAATAATCATAGGATAATTCCCTTGAAATTTGTAATTATAAAAATATTTACAAGTATATCTTAGAAATTTGCCACATGTATAACACAGAAAACCATCTCTATACTATGTCACCATGCCCACATTAATGCTCTTCTCTCCTCATTAACATTTCCTATTGTAATTTTTTCTTTTTAGGCTTTTAAAGTAACATTTTTTTTAAAGTTAACATGTACATATATAGGAAACTGAAAAACACAAGCAAAGAACAAAGCCATCCATAATCACAAGTAGTTTACAGTCTGACCTGTCCTTCTAAGTCCTGTGTATCTACACAACTAAGCTTTTATTTGTATGTAATTAAGATGGTACAGTTATGTATGATGTTTTCTCACGCATCCTATTGTAATTTAAAGAGCCATGGTGATAAGATCAAAGGCTTATTAAGGAAAGGTATTCAAGATTGTCCAACCCCAGAGGGAATGCAGGGGAGGGTGGGTACGTAGGAAGAGATCAACCAAAGAACTTGTATGCCTATGCGCATAACCCATGGGCACTGACAATACCGAGGTAAAGGCCTGGGGCAGGGGTGGGGGCGGGTTAGCACATCTCTGGTGAAGTCACCATTATCCAGAGATGACTTATAGCTCTTCAGTCTATAAATTCAACTTGATTAGGGTCACCAGAATTTAACAGACTCCGGATAACAAAACAAACAAATAAAAAAAATCATGTAAGAGTGAATATGTAATACTATGTGTAATGGGGCCAAATCTCAGATTATAAACCTAACTTGAGTTCAAGAAATGTTACTTTCTATGTTTTCAATTTGAATTTTTCTTCTATTTTGAGACTTCATGCTGCTGAGTGAAGAAATGTAATGATAGTCATTTCATGGTCATCTTTGGGTTTTCTTCATGGACTCAGGGTATATATACGGGTTGAGGGTGAATGGCTTACATTATTCTGGGAGAGCAATCTAGCCTTCCACTAGTCTTGATAAAACATCTCTTCCTCAGAATAAAAAAAAAAATTAAGCCTCCCCTGCCTCTTTTTCACAAACTCCCACCCAGCTCCTCAGGCATTCACAGTTGTTGTTAATAGAAGTTGGCAGCTACCTCAACGGGATCACTCTAAAAAATAGCCTAGAGCCAACTTGTATGAGAAAGAAAAGTATAAACAAATAAATAAGAGGGACAAAAGACAAAGCAGAAAAAATGGGCCAAATGGGATAAGAAGTTTAAAATTTATCCATTGCCTGCAATTTCAAAAGCCATGATAAACTACTTTACCATTTTCCGGTTCCAGGGACATCCATGTGGATTTAGGGACTAGTCTCAAGAAAGAATTCACAATCTCCCCAGAAACAGTGAAGGGTTAAATATAGGCAACTCATCATCAAGAAAATAACAGTCTGATGGAGGACCAGTTAATAAATTGTAGCCCTTGTGCACTAAATTCTGTGGCCTGGGGAAGCTATTTTTTCCCCCGAAAAAGCTCAATAGGCATCCACCATTATAGCTACCCTGGTGGGAACTACCCCAGAAACAATGTTGGATCCAATTCTTCAATCATACATTTATTACAAGCCTACAATGGAAAATACCAAGTCAAATCAGAGACAGGGTGTTTATGGTTGGGCTTCCAGAGAGCACACATAACCACATACACAGTGGAAGGTAGCAAGTGCCCAAAAGAAGAAACGATGGAGTGTTAGGTGAGCTGAGAGGAAGTGTCAGTTTTTCAGGGAAGGGAAGTGGGGACAGCTTTCTTTGGGGTTAAGCTGAGTCCCAAATGACGAGGATACGGGTACGTGGAGGTGACGGAGAAGGGCAGGCCAAGGAACTGGCCTGAATGGAGGTAAAGAGGGACTGTGAAAGGGAGATAGAATAGGCTGGAAAGGCAGGTTGGGGCACAGACAAGCAAGGCCTTGAAAAATCTATCTCAAGAATTTTTCGGTGATTTTTTCCCCCTAAACTAGGGATAAACTTGTGATTATTGAGCAAAAAGAGTGCAAATCAGAGCTGTGCTTCAGAACACAATGGGGAGGAGATTGCAAAGTGGATTAGGGGCAGGAATGGAGATAGTGAGAAACGAGAGTCTATTGAAATTGCAGAAAGCCTCATCTGGACGGTCACCCTCTACCCACCACTACACGGGCAAAACAGGAAGGGGTTAAATGATAACTGAGTGAAAATGAGGGAGAGTGAATGAGTTAAGTTCTTCATCTAGTAAAAGATTGGAAAATATAACTTGAGTAAGACAAATGAGTTTTTAGAGAAGGATAACATTGAGTTCTAAAGATAAATCTAAACCTAAGTGAGAAGGTTAAGGTCACCTGAAATGCAAGACCTTAGGGTCATGAATGGCTGAAAGGATCTCGGACCTCTCTCACTCTCTCTCTCTCTCTCTCTTTCAGAAAAAAAAAATAATTTAACAGGTATATTCTGTAGCCTTAGAATATATGGAACAATTTCCATTAAAACATAAATCAAAATTTTTTTTGATTTTTTTTCTAGATATAAAAATATCACCTGCCCACTAAAGGTAAATAGTTTAATTTAATTGATAAATTGGAAAATTCAGAAAATTACTTGTAATTCTATCCTGAGATAAGAACATTTAGTTTGTCTAAACCTTTCTAAATATATGTAGATATGTGGACTATAAAACACCTGATTGTTAGATTTACAGATAAGAGTAATGTATATTGGTAGGTCAACTTTACATTTGGAGTAGTCATATAACCCATTCATTATGTGAACTAAATCCCTGTGCTCTTTTGTCATCTTAAAATTTTGTCATTGTTGCTTTTACATCTCACAGAGTCAACTCAAGATTAAAATGTACACCGAAATTAAAGAACCCTGTTTAGCTATCTCTTGGAGCACATTACTGTCCTTACTTTAATTACTTATAATATGAACATAGGACATTTGCTGTAAGGGAGCTGGCAGCCCTCATCAAACTCCAGCAAGTAAATAGGAACTACTTTTACTCTCAGTACTCATATTCATAAGAGGAGAAACCCAGCAGTTCATAACGAGCTCAAGGTCACCTGGTCCTGGAAATACAGGCTTGGAAATCAAAGCCAGGGTTCTGCTGACTGAAACATCTACCTAAGATGGAAATGTCTTCAAAGAATGTTCAGGCCCAAAGATCTGAACCTGAGAGAGAGACTGTCCCAGCTCTTCCCTCTCCCAAGAAGGAAGGAAAGGTGCTGAGACGTTTGATAGCCTGCAGGGGTCATGTGAACGACTAATCTAGATTGTTCTTTTCATTGCTGTAAAGCCAGACAGTGTACAGAATTTGACTACTTTGGGAGAAAAAGATATTAATTAAGAAAGTTGCTTTTCAATATTTTTAAAAAGTTAATTAAGAACAAATCTTGAGTAGAAAATTAGAGTTCATGAAAAATGAAGATATGATCTTGACTATTTTTGACTTGATGAAAGCGATTTAAAAGTTAATTCCAATTTTTTAAACGCAGTATCTGCTACTTCAATGAGTTTTTAAATTAAGTTATTAAGTCAATACATATTTTATGATTTTTAATTAACCTTACTCTTTAAACATTGCATAAAGCTCTGCTACACATTTAAAACAGATCTTGTGTGATATAATCCTATTCTTTTAATAAGGGGTGGGGCAGTGATTGGGTGTGTAGGTGTTTGAAATGTCATACAAAAAATATTAACATTGGATGGTGAGATAATTTTTGTTTACTTTTTCTTATCTGTGCTTGCTTATTTTCTCATTTCTTATTATATATATATATGTACATATATATACTAATACACATATGTACTAGTATAAACACACACACACACACATAAAATTAATGATTTTCCCAGCCTTTGTGGGAAAATAGCCATCGATTGTATCTGAAAAGTAATGTGCAATTGCTCCTTGGGGCACATACTGTGTGTAGCTTGCCTGCTTGATATCTACTCCAGCCTCCTTCCAGGACATCGCTCTGGCCTGCAGTGTTTGGAAAACTGAGGATGAGAAACTCCTTTGCAGCTAGGGTTTCAGATGAGACTTGTATTCTGGCCATCAGAAACCCTCGTGCCCAGCTAGAATTCGAAAGGAAGGCAGGCGGTGGGGTGCAGATCACAGCAGATCACGGCCGCAGCCGTATGGTTCTGCCGCCCCCAGTGCCCAGCTTGCTGGTTCTGCAGCTTCCGGCAACATGGTGGCAACATCATGATCACAAAAGAGGCATGGCTTATGGAAATTCTACCGACCACTTGCTTCTTCTGCTTTTCCAATGATATCATATAAGCCATCTTTTTTTAAAAAATTACCTTTATTGTTGAAAGTATTACAGAAGTCCCTTTTTTTTCCTCCATTGACCCCATCTCCAGGCCTTCCCTGCACTATTGTTTGTCTATGGGCTATGTATATACGAATACAAGTGCATTGATTAATCTCTTCCCTCACCCCACCCCCTTCCTTCCCTCTGAAATACCTTAGTCTGTTACATGCTTCGATGTCTCTGGGTCTTTTTTGTTTTTCAGTTTATTTTGTTCATTAGATTCCACATATGAGTGAGATCATGTGATACTTGTCTTTTCTCTGACTGGCTTCATAAGCCATCTTATACATAGTAAAATCCCATTCTGCTTAAAACTAGCAATGCCAGTTCTATTGCTTGTTCAAAATGTTCCTGTATACCCTTCCTCCAGTCCTTAAGCACTACCATTACTTTTTTTCCTTTTGTAGTTAAAACAATAATACCAGCCTGTTGTAAAAAAATAATAGTAATAAAGTTAGCCCATATAAAAGTTACACACTAAAAAAAAATCAGTCTTCATGGTCCCCACCCTTCATCCTATGTTCCAGAGGAATCCACTGTTACTAGTAACTAGTTTGTTGTTTCATGCCCTTCCATATTTTTCATGCCTGTAGAAAGTATGCAAACACAGAGGATTTTTTTGCATTTTTACAAAAATTACATGACACTACATATACATAAATCTGGCAACTCGATTTTTTAAAATCTTTTTATATTTGTATGTTCTGAGCTACCTTTTGAATTACTGTACGCTATTCAATACTCTGGAGAAACTAAAACATTCTCCTATGGATGGACATGTGTTTTTTTGTTTGTTTGTTTGTTTGTTTTTTAAATATTTCACTGATTTTTTACAGAGAGGAAGGGAGAGGGAGAGAGAGAGAAAGTTAGAAACATCGATGAGAAACATTGATTCAGCTGCCTCCTGCACGCCCCCCACTGGGGATGTGCCCGCAACCCGGGGTACATGCCCTTGACCGGAATCGAACCTGGGACCCTCCAGTCCCCAGGCCGATGCTCTATCCGCTGAGCCAAACCGGCCAGGGTGGATGGACATGTTTTAACATTTATAAACAATGTTGCAATAATCATCTTTTATCATAGATCTTTGTGTGTACATTTGAATATTTCCTGAGATAGATTCTAAAATCTAAATGCAAAAAAATAAAAGGTTAGCAGATTGTATTTAGCAGTGTATCTAAAGGATAATATCTGTTTTGCTTATTACTGTATCACTGGTGCTCAGAACAGCATCTGCCGTGTAGAAGTCACTAAATAAATGTGTGTGATATGAATGCCAAAAGAATGATTGAGAATAGATTAGGAAATGCATTAATGCAATCCACTACAAGAACAGATTAAAACAGGAAAAAATGTATACACACACACACACACACACACACACACACACATTATGATTGGTGTCCCACACATCAGGTAAAACTCCACATTCATTCCTAATTTTTTAGAAAAATTATTCACCAAGAAATAGAAGAAATATGATTAACCCGATAAAAAGACTTATCAGAGATCAACAGCAAAATATATTTCTAAATATTTATAAAAGAAATAACAATTACCTCCTTCAAGAACTCAGCAATGAATAAAAATAAACTCGCAGGACTGAGATAGGAAAGAAGGCAAAAATATTAAAATAAGATATAAAATATTAAAGACCTAGACACTTCCACAAAGAAATGCAAAGCAGATCTAATCAGAAAGCAAAATCATGAGCCACAGAGATGCACTGAGTTTACTCTGAAGTTCATCATTTTGGGGGCAGGCTCAGTGGCCCCATTTTAATATCCGGAAAAGTGCTGGTCAGACAGGATAGGTGCTTGGGGAGCAGTGACTGGGCGGCTACTATTCTGCCCCTTCCCAGGACTCCAAGCCTCATCAACAGAAACAAAAACTATTCACATCCTTTCCCTAATGTTCTGCTGTATCAGCTCTAACTGTTTCTTAGCCCCTAATTGTGTTCATTTGCAGAATATAGACAGGCCAAGAATAAGGCTCTTTTTAATTTCAGGAAACTGTGCTATAAATCCAAATTATAGGAAACAATTAAGTATGCCATAGTTTGGAATATTACATAACTCTTCAAAAACACAGGCAGCTTTGTATGTTCTGATATAGGGGAAAAAACACCTTAAGATGTGTTAAGTGAAAAAATAAGGTGGCAGTATATATAGTGTAATCATATATTCATCATTTTTGTTTCTACCTAATCTCTTTTGAGATATCGTTTATATAACATAAGTTTACCTTACAATTTTGTGATTTGAAGCTTATTAGAGTTGTACATCTATCACCAAAATCTTATTAGAGAATAGTTTTATTATCCCCCAAAATAATCTCTGTACCCATTAATAACCACTCACCATTCTCCCTCCCCCATTTCAGGTAAGCACTAAAATACTTTGTCTTTATGCAGTTACCTACTCTGAACATCTGGTATTAGTGGAATCATACAATCGGTGGTCTTTCATAACTAGCTTCTTTCAGTTAGCATGCTTTCAAGGTTTATCCATTTGTAACATATCAGTACTGCATTCCTTTTCATGGCCCAATGATATTCTGTTCTGTGGATATATCACATTTTATTTATCCACTTGTCAGTAGATAGACATTTGATCTGTTTCTACTTTTCAGCCATCCTATATAATAAAAGGGTAATATGCAAATTAACCTTAATAGTGGAAAGACCAGTTGCTATGACACGCACTGACCACCAGGTGGCAAATGCTCAATGCAGAAACTGCCCCTTGATGATGAGTGCGCTCCCACAGGGGGAGCTCCGCTCAGCCACAAGCTGGGCTGACCATGGAGAGCAGGCCTAAGCCATCAGTCAGACATCCCCCAAGGGGTCCTAGACTGTGAGAGGGTGTAGGCTAGGTGGAGGGACCCTCCCAAGTGCACGAATTTTCATGCACTGGGCCTCTAGTTATGAATAATGCTCTGAGCATCCATGTAGAAGTTTTTGTGTAGACATATGTGTTTATTTACCTTGATTATATATGTAGGAATGGAATTGTTCTATGTTCAGCATTTTGAGGAACTATCAGACTATTTTCCAAAGTGGTTGCATTTTACATTCCCACCAGCCACACTTGAGAATTCCAATTTCTCCACATTCTCACCAACATTTGTTATTGTCCATGTTTTTCATTATAGCCATCATACTGGCTGTGAAGTGGCATCTCATTTTGGTTTTGATTTGCATTTTCAAAATGACTAATGATGTTGAGCATCTTTTCATGTGCTTATTAGCCATTCATAGATCTTCTTTGGAGATATCTCTATTCAGGTTTTTGTCCCATTTTTCAATTGGGTTATTTGTCTTTGACTATTGAGTTAAAAGAGCTATTCATATACTTTGAATACCAGTCCCTAATCAAATATATGATTTGCAAATATTCTTCCATTCTGTGAGTTGTCTTTTCACTATCGTATGATGTCATTCAAAGTAAAAAGGTATTTAAATTTTGAAGTACAACTTATCCATATTCTCTTTAAGAACTTGTACTTTTGGTGTCATATCTAAAAAATTTTAACCCCAAGTGTTACATACATTTTTTAAAGCACATGAAATCCTATGTAAGCATATGTGCTTTTTCCTCTAAAGTGTCACAGAAATGTATATTAATAGTGGGTAACTTTGTAGGGAAGCACAGGGGAAGGAAAGAGAATTTTACATTTTATTTGATTCATAGGCATGGCTTGAATTTTTATCATCTATATGTATCATATCTATTTTAAAGATTTTTTAAAACTGTCTTTTTAAGAAATGTATGTTTTTATTAATTTCAGAGAGGAAGGGAGAGGGAGGGAGAGAGAGAGAGAGAGAGAAACATCAACGATGAGAGAGAATCATTGATCAACTATCTCCTGCATGCCCCCTATTGGGATCAAGCCTGCAACACGGCCATGTGCCCTGACCAGGAATTGAACCCATGACCTCCTGATACACAGGTCACCCATTGAGCCATGCTGACTGGGCTAAAACTATCTTTGAATAGCAAGTAGCAATTGACTATTGCTGGCACTTTAGAAGGTCTGATAAATGACAACTTTGTTTTCTGCCTGAATTCAAAACCAATTGAAATATAGACACAGGAATCAGAGAGATGAAAGCCATACGCCTGATTTCTGATCCAGCCATATTAAAGGAAATGGCATAGAATAAGAGCCAAAATGATCTGCTAAAACACCTTGACCTCCCCTCTCCCACCTGGTTTTTATCTTGAAATGGTCCGCCCAAGCAAACGTTGTAGTCTAAGAGTGTCCACACTTCCTGAGGATCAGTGCCCAGCACTGTTCAGGGGGAAAGAGGTCAGCAATGAGAGACAGGATCCTCCAGGCCTAAGAACTTTTACTCTATTGGCTCCACCCAAGAGAAAGTTGTAAATCAATGCCTTTCACCCACCAACCAATTAGCTCACTCTACCTCCATCACAAGAACTAATCATGGAGGTAAGAGGTTTAAAACACTTCAGAAAAACCCCTCTCCGTGGACGATAGAGAAGTAGGTAAAGTAAGCATCTCCCTCTGACAATTACTATGAAATTTTAAGCTACAGTAGATAGAAATTTGTACCTAGATGTTATATCTTGCCCCTGACCATATATTATAAAATTGGTTTGTACATGCCAGTGATTGGTATTTAAGTAGCAAATCGAGGACCTAAAGCACCTTGGAAACTCCAAGGCATCTGGATAGGTATCACATTTCCTATGGAAGAAATGGGGGGGCGGGGGGAGCTCAAGATTTTAGGATAAAGTATTTACACGCAAAAAGAAGAATAGGGCTATTTAGGTTCTAAAGCACATGAATGGAGCTGGGAAGTCTAAGTCTTTTCAACACAGAAAAAAATCAATACAATACAGCACCTACTGAACTGTTTCTTGCCTACCACTGTGACAGGCAATGGATGAGGCCAGAGCCTTCTAACCCATGTTCCAGTACCTCATGTCCCAAGAGATTGATGCTATTAGCCCTCAGGAAAGATGGGCAGGGTCTGGAGTCATTAGGGCCCATAAGTTGGTCACCTCCAGCCAGATCAGCTTTTTTCATTTTCCTGGTGGGTCACTAAAGATTAATATTTTTCAGTGCCTGTCTTTATATGAACGACATTGGAAAGCACTGTGACATTAAGATACAGTGAAGACTAAGGTACGGTCATGGCTTTTAGAAACCTCCACTTCACTGAGGAAAACAGACTACTATACTTACTAAAATTCCATGCACTAAGTGCTAAAATAGAAATGAGCACAGATGAGAACCTCAGTCGAGGTACCACAATAACAGCTTCTTTTTGTTGAGTAATTATTTTGTGTGAAGCCCTCTGGTGAGCCGTTTACAAACATTATTTCCATTGTGCATTAGAACCCTCACAGATGGGTTCTATTAAAATTCCCTTTCCAGATGAAAATATCAAGACACAGACGAGTTAGGTAGCTGAGATTCACAGTGAATGAGCAGAGGAAAGAGGATTTGAATCTTTCTGTTTAAGCACTAACCGTAGATAAGTTTTAACATCCAGTTGTGATCAAGTAGAAAGATTTAAATACGGCACTTGAATGATATCTTTCTAATACGTTCTCATTTAGTTATTGAACATTGTTTTACATTTGTTCTTGTTTGGAATAGATCAGATTGAATGAGTAACAAAGGTCAAAACAACCAATAAAAATCTGAAAGTGTTGCATACATTTAAAGGTAAGGCTCCCAATTTGGTAGCAGCTGAACACAGAATCACATCTTCATGAGGCAAAGCAGGTAGAGTACCTTTTTCATCTTTGGGTCCTTAGCACAGTATAGATAAGAAACTCAACACTACTTGTTGGGTAAATGATTGAATGAACAAATAAATGAATGGAAGAACAAAGTAAAAGAGCTGCTGGACACAAAAAAATAACAACAGTCACAGAGGAGAAACAAGGACATCTCATTATGCAAACAAAATTAGTAGTGCCTTGAATATCTGCAATGATACAAAGCAAAAGCTATATGAA
The DNA here is from genome assembly GCF_000327345.1 of Myotis davidii. NCBI lineage: Eukaryota > Metazoa > Chordata > Mammalia > Chiroptera > Vespertilionidae > Myotis > Myotis davidii. The sequence goes on along the minus strand of NW_006383015.1, from coordinate 2,798,377 downwards.
AATCATAGTTCGCAATCTTGACATTGGGCTTATTGCATTGTTTGAACTCTAGCATATTACATAACCAAGAGACATAGAAGATATCTAATCTGACTTAATTCTGAAAGTTTCTTTTGTGGCCTAACAGGATATCATTAGGCCTCCATTTGAACATATCCCACTATATAAAAAGCTGCTTGGGACCAGCTTAAATTTTAGGTATACAGAAGTCTTTCTTATCTTGACCCCATATCTGCTTTCTGGTCTTAGTTCTTCTACTGAAAATCACATCTAAACTTTCTAGCTCATGATGGCTCATTAAATATTTGAAGACATTTATCATACTTTCATGTTTGTATTCCCATATCTTTTCTGTTTTCCTAGAATAGTATTTCTTCCTACTGATTTCATATCACATAAGCATATGTGTTTTAACAGAATGATGGAATAATTAATGGACAGGGAACATACTTGTGGTTAGAGGCTTGAGAAGTCCTTTAACAGGACATATTCAGGAATCCATACAGACAAATGGGTGCTCCTGGATGGAGAGTTATGCACATCTCCAAAGTTCCCTATGGGAGTAACAAGTATAAATACTGTCTACTCCTCTTCCCAGAGTGAGAATTCTCCTTGGCATATAAATTCAGCTTTGTATTTTCTTGGGGCAAATTTTATATCTTCATGGCCTCTTCTCCCATCTGCCTAGTCTATAGTTTGTGCTTATGTACTCATCAGGTGCAAAGAAATAATGCAACATGGCCCTGACCCTAAGTGTTTACTGTGAGACTAACTTTGAAATGTCAAGTTCACAGGAGCATCCCTCAGCAAGTCTAGGAGTCTGGCCTGGCTAAGTTTCATTCCTACATTCCAGAGTTTTTCTGTTACCCTAATTTTCATCCTCTACTCTTGCTTACCTTTTCCAACACCCAGTTTTCTATCTCAGAAGAATGAAGGATCCCATACACAACAAGCTAAATCAGTATTGTTGCAGAAAAATCAATCCAGACCCAGAATATAAAAACAGGACTTAGCTATTTATAAGAACTTCCCTGCAGGAAACAAGGGGCACTGAAAAAAGGGATCACGATATCCAATCTCCTGACACATCTACCACACAGGCTTCAGTTGGTACATGAGCACAGCTCAGACCCTCCCAGATTTGCTTGTGGTCAGCAAGGCAGGTGGGTGATGTGACATTCATGGAAGGAAAATGAGATCTCATGACATTCAATTGAACAGAAAGGGTGGAATGTGTTCATACACCCTAGCACACTCCACAAAGGCTACATAAAAAGGGTGTCAATAACATACATCTGAAAGAGGTCACAGGATTATACAATCTATAAAAGGTCACAGTGGTTATCTAGGACAAGAGGACATTGTAGATTTATAAACATGTCTTAATATCTGCCCAGGAGGATAACATATTAAGGACCTCTGTTGAGAATTTTATCTCTTTTAAACGACGACACAGAGTTTTTGGCTTGTGAATCCTGTTTTCCTCCTCAGTACAGAATAGGCTGTGAGTCTCATTTCTAAAGGGCGACTTGTGCCTTTGCTCTCCCTCGAGGGAAAGGCTTCCCATGGCTTACTATGTGGGGAGCTGTTTTGCTTACCGGGTGTCATACTCCCCATCACCGTTCCGCCACAGGGGACTTTTAATGTTTTAATGGGGGCAGAGGGGAGTTTCAAACTGTCATTACTGAACTAAAGCCCCATTTTAAAAAGAGAGAAAGTGTCTACATATTTATCTGGTCCTCTATATTGAAATTATACTAAGGAATTACTTTTCATTGTTTAGAAGCCATATTTTTGCCATTTGGCAATGAAACATAATTTACAAATCAATGCTAATTTATGACAATGAAACAATAAAATATTGATGAAATAAAAATTCCTAGGCTTCTGTACTGAGAGCAGGCATTTAAATTAATTCTTCACACTAGCACCAAAGCAATCTTTCCCAAACACTAACCAGTTCGTATTTCTCGCCTACAACACTTCACTAGTTTCCCACCTTTTGTAAAAATAAAGCCCAAACACATTAGTAAGATAAAATATTTCCTTTAGTGTTGGCTCTTGCTTAGTGCTTGTATTCCACCACTCACATCTGCTCTCTTGGTTTACGGTACAGCAATGCTAAGCTACTTCTAGCTCCCTAATACATCATGCTGTTTTGTGCCTCATCATTCTAATGGAATTCCCTTCGCCAATGTTCACCCAGTAAGATCCCATTCATGTTTCAAAATCTAGCCCAGACTTTACTTACTCCAGGATATCTTCTTTGTACTAATGCTTGTTTAAATGAATTTATCACTTTCCCTTTATTGCCACTTCCATATCTTATCCATATTTCTATATTTCTATTGTTTCATTGAACTGCAAATGTCTCTTAGGCTCTTTGAAAACAAACTAATTTCTGTGTTCCAGAACATAGAACATTCTATAAATGCAAGCACTCTATACAAACTTTTCAATTATATGACACAGGGTAGATTATTTGATACACACTTTATATTTTACAGATTCTGAAAAATGAATGCAGATGCTAGTACTTTAATGTAATATAGCTCAGACATGATCCCCACAGTAATCTTGCAAAGTGAGCAAGGCAAATATTTCTGTATCATTAAAACACAAGTTAGTAAGTGGAAATGCTAGAATAAGAACCTAAGACTTTGCCTCTTAACAGGGTTGTTGATAAACCTCCTGCAATGCACATGACAGCTTTCTAAAACAAAGAATTATCTGGTCCAAAATGTCAATGTTGGTGAGGTTGAGAAACTCCAGTGCAGAAAACGAAAACTAATCTGTAGTGACAGAAAAAAAATCAGTGGTTGCTTAGGAATGGAGGTGGGGAGGGGTGGTGAAGTGCCAAGGAGAACAAAAAATACAGCAAAAATATGGTATGCCACTCCCAAGATTTATTTTATTTTTTAATTTATTTCTTTAAAAAAGATTTTAAATATAGCTTACATTCAGTATTATTTTTATTTTATTTTTTTGTTTGTTTTTTTAATATATTTTTTATTGATTAAGCTATTACATATGTGTCCTTATCCCCACGTTACCCTTTACCCCTCTCTCTCATGCCCTCACCCCCCACCCCCCCGTTGTCCGTGTCCATTGGTTAGGCCTATATGCTTGCATAAAAGTCCTTTGGTTGCTCTTTCCCCCTTACCCCCACCCTCCCCTACCTTCCCTCCAAGGCCCGACAGTACAATCAATGCCTCTCCGTCTCTGGATCAGTTCTTGTTCATCAGTTTATGTTGTTCCTTATATTCCACAAATGAGTGGGATCATGTGGTATTTATCTGCTCTCGAGTTCCATTCATGCTGTGGCAA